>NC_091120.1:178995895-179153395 GCF_040183065.1 Periplaneta americana | reverse complement strand
GCCAAGTATAACATCCCTCTCTTCAATTGGTCAGTGACAGGTTTATTTTTTGGTGCTCGGAGTTCTTTACCAAAATTTACATATAATTTTTAAAAATAATTATCAATACCATCTTTTGAGACTCAAAAAATCATCTCGCAAATCCTTGAAGATTCCCTGCAGATTATACAATTTCATTTGTACCACTCAGAAGGTCTTAATTAAGGATATGCTAATTTTGAATAAAATCTGTTATTTATAAGTAGGCTATAATTTTAAGGTCATCTTCTAAGATTTTATTTTATAATTGATAATCAACGGTACTTAATTATTACATTTTATTTTTATAACAATATTCATATTTAATTCATTCTACAGGGAGATTTACGAGGATTTACCGTTCTTTACGGAGCTTATTTCTGAAGACATTTTGAGCAAAAAATTTCATATAAACATAGTTCATATTCTCAATATTTTCAGAGTTACACTAATTTAAAATTGTTTGTAAAATACGTTTTTGCTTTAATTTGAAGGTAAAAGTATAATACAAATAGAGAATAAACTATTCAGAAGTATCATTTCCTTAATTGGTAAGTATTATGAAGCTAAAAATGTGCTGTGAACTCGTTAGTTGCTTCGTACAGACATCTTTTTCTATTTTTAACTATAAAATTACATTATTCTTACACACTTATCACAACAATTATTACAAATCACACCACTTCCACCGACTTAATTATTTGCAGTTCAATTTTGCATCCTAATTTACAGTTTTGGAGAGTTTACAACACATTTTAAAAAATGTCGCCGTCCGCTTGAGTACACTTGGCCGCACGCTTGTGAACGGCACTCGTCGCTCTACGTAACTACATACGGCTATCTTTGATTTCTATAGCGCTCGCGCTGGCTGCTGACTGCACGCTGACCAAGATCACGCGTTCACAGCAATGCGTTCCAATAACGAAACGTAACTTTGTAAATATTGAGAATAGGGCCCGTGTTTATATGACGTTTTTTGCTCAGGATGTCTTCGGAAATAAGCTCCGTAAAGAATGGTAAATCCTCGTGAATCACCCTGTATTTTATTTGCTATTAATTTCCGGATCCTCGTGGTCATCCTTAATTAAGGCCGGACGATTTATTTCTCTCTCTCTCTGGGAAGTATATCATATTTTTTACCACGAGTATAAAGTTTCAGGACTAAACTTGATCGTTTCCTTACAAATCATTCGAGGGGCTTAGAACAAAAAGCAGGTAAGTGACGGAAACCTAGTTTTGAGGAAATTACAGTTAAAGTTCTACATGCAATGGAATATTATACACTAGTTTGGTGAAATGATGCCCATATAACAGCACTGCACAGTGTGATCACTTGCCTGATTTTATCGCAAAGAAACATACTTTTGGGCTATCACAACACGCACTTACCTCATTTTTTTTAATAGTTTCACTTAGCTGCTTTTTGTTCTAAGCCCCTCATTTGTACTTTTAATAAAAGAAATTATAAGTTTTCTTTCGTGCCAAACGTAATTACCGGGCCTTCATTAATGTCTTCCGCTGAATAAAAGTCAAATAATAGAAATCTTTCAGCCTGAGAAGTTCTTTTTGTACTTGTCGGAAGTCTCAAACAGAACTTCTAGTGATGTCGGATTTGGGACGTCTCATCTCCCTTCGAATTAATTGTTTAAACAATCCTTTCGTGTTAAAACTTAAGATACCGGAAGTAATTCTTCGTAGTTCATTACGCAAAATTTATGATGGAGGAAGTTCCTGATGGTCTTGAGCTGCACACTTCATATTCTGTTTCACTGTTTCTGCCTCTGCCTCTTTTCTGTTCGGAGGAAGAGAACGGCATGTGAGATTGTCATTCTTAAGCACTCGAAGAAGTAGTCCATTGCTGATACTTTTTCTTGAATAGGTATCTGCTTAAACACTCCCCACTTTAAGGGAAGAGGTTGATAAAATTTAATTTTTTTTTTTCATTGCTGCGACAAATTAAATTCGAGATTGGTTAAAAAATTTGGGTCCAAATAAAAAAACCAGGACATAGTAATTAACTAAAATCGATATATCTGAGCCATTGTAAAGATTCATTCATTCATTCATAGTGTTCTGCCCAAGGGCAGATCTTTCACTGCAAACCCAGCATTCTCCATTCCTTCTGTCTCCGCATATGATCCATGTATCTTAATGTCGTCTATCATCTGATATCTTCTTCTGCCCCGAACTCTTCTCCCGTTCACCATTCCTTCCAGTGCATCCTTCAGTAGGCAGTTTCTTCTCAGTCAGTGACTCAACCAATTTATTTTTCTCTTCCTGATCAATTTCAGCATCATTCTTTCTTCATCCATTCTTTATAGAACAGTGTCATTTCTTATTCCGCCTGTCCATTTCACTCACCATTCTTCTCCATATCCACATTTCAAATGCTTCTAATGGTTTATTTTCACTTCATTGTAATGTCCATGTTTCTACCCCCTACCCAGTGCCAAAATAGTACATTATGCAACGAGCCTATAATGGTAGTAATTAAGACGCGAGAATGTTTATGAAACGAGCGCAAGCGAGTTTCATAATTTTCATACGAGCGTCTTAATTACCATTATAGGCAAGTGTCATACGACTTTTTATGCTCGACCATATTTCTAACTTGAAATTATTCATAAGTATTCATGTTATTCTTATCTGACTGGGGAGCGGAACTGACCTTTGCAATATCTTGTAAATTGTGAGATGTGCGCAGACGCGAAAGTATTGATTTTTTTCCGAGAAACCAATGTCATTGACCTTGATATAATCTAGAGAGTAAAATAAACATTAATCTTGAGATAACCTTGAAATTGATTTAGACATTGAAAAACGAGATGACAAATTGAATTTATTTGAATATTATTTACAATTAACGCTAATTATTATAGTAATAGAACATAACCTTCTGCGACAGTATTGGATTTCCAGCCTCCGTGACGTTTCGCTAGTTGTCTTTCGATTGCATATCCGAGAATAATCGATACTTGCTCTTTCATATTGCTACAATGGTGTTTTCTGATTGGTGGAACACCTGAACTTTAATGAATAGGTGTACTTTAATGAGGTCCATTGAAGGGCTGCTACCAGGTGTATAATTACTACATTTCGGCATGGTAGGGCATAAATATATAAAGTCAACACTTCAATGACAGTTTACTCCTAAAAGCATTTTTTTTTTTTTTTTTTCAAAATTTAATATTGACTTTCCAGATTTTAAATTTATCACATTTTAAGAATAAATTTTAGATGTACTTCTATGGAAATATAACGGCGCATTTTTCAAATGCAACACAATAACAAATTTCTATTACATAGAAAAGTTTGCTAATAGATTAAAGAATATGTGTACCTAATATCATGTATGTAGCCTTAGAACTTCCGAAGACATACAACTTCCTGTATGGAATGAAGCAAAAGATTAATATTACGGGAAATTACAATCATAGTTTAGTCTCGGTTAAAAACCCTGAGCACCAGAGTATTAAAATGACGTCACAGCAACCGACAAGGCTATATGTGCGTTTCACCCCCTCCAAATAGGCTCATAAAAGAGCAATAAATTAATTTCCGTTTCTATAAGTGCTTCTAACATGATGGTCTACTTATACTAATATTGTTTTCACATAATGGGTAGTCACATTGTAAAACAAAATAGTTACACACGAAATACGATAAATTTTTAATAGAATGCATACAAAATGAATTATATTGTGTATTTCGAAAACCCGAACTGATGTAACTGATGTCGAAATTAGTAAGAATTTCTTGGTTTTATGTCTGGCGCAAAATGGCTGTTGACCAGTGTTATTTATACCCTGTATAAAAGCTGATTTTCTATATTCAAGTGATTTTTAGACGTCTCAAAATTAAAATAACATCTGTGCATGAAAGTGCTTTCCTAAACCCCCTTTGTACATCACATCTATATATATATATATATATATATATATATATATATATATATATATATATAATTTGAACTGGTAATGGAAATTACGGGAAAACGGCTGAACGGATTTTGATAAATGACCCCTCATTTTGAAGCTTGGAACTCAAAGTTTTTCAGAAAAATGGTAGTTTTCAGTGAAATGTCAATTTTTCAACATAATTTTCCTATTCTCCAAAATCCATTTGTCGTCAGTTTTGAGAACTAGCTAAACTACCTAATTGCATTTCAGAATAAAACAAAACGCACACTACAGTAAACAATATTACACGAAGGCCATGATCTGCAAGAATGCTGTCATATTTAGAGCTCAAATTAAATTGGTTATTAAAAACTTAACTTACTAAAAATAATTATTTACAGGTTCGATTCTGTGGTGTGTAATTTTCTGGGTACAGCTGTGTATTGGATATTAAAAACTACAAAACTTGAGGTGGTTTGATGACATTATTACCATTAGAAATGAAATATTATTGTAGTTAATGCCATGATGTGATTTTTTTTTTCATTAATTATACATATTAATGCTATATTGATGATATGAAAGTGAAACATTTTGTGGTTATATAAGTAGATGTAGAGAATAACTTAAATTAAATTTTGATTTCTATACTTTACTGAGTGGCGGCTATATAGTATATATAGTATATGTTACTGAAAACTATAAAACTTACGTAAGATAATAATATTATTAAAAATCAGATATTTTTATAGTTATTAATCAAGTGGGGTTGGGTCTTTTTCATAGATTTAATGGCGGTGTGGTGTAGATATTTATAATAATAATAATAATAATAATAATGATAATAATAATGATAATGATTTATTTAACCTGGCAGAGTTAAGGCCATACGGCCTTCTCTAACACTCAACCAGGAGTAAAACTGCGTTACAAAAAACACTACAAATTTACAAAGTACACTACAATTTTACACGCAAAACTGAAGATAATAATAATAAAATGTAAACAAGAAGTAAGTAGAAATCATACATACTATATAATATACAGAAAGAAAGAAAAAAAGCATAATAAAATGTGAACAGCAGGTCAAAATAAATGAGACATACAAAGTATAAAGTATAAAAAAATAAGAATTATTAATAATAATAACAATAATAATAATAATGATAAAAAATAAGAATAGTAATAAGAATAATAATAATAATGATAATGATAATAATAATACTAATAGTAATAATAAAATAGTGCAGTACAAAGCATACAATTAATACAATATTTGTAAGTACACACAGTAAGGAAAATTATGATTATATATAGCTCAACTTATCACATTATAGATATACCATTATCGGAAAATATGACAACAAAAATCTTAATATATAAAATAGAATGTGGGTATGTATGTATGTATATATGTATTTGTGTATGTGTTATATGCGTGGTTCTCTTGAGTATTGGCTCGAGAGAGAGTATCTTTTATTATTATGGAAGCAAATAACTTTCGGAATGTCTGGTATTCTTCATTGAAAATAAATCTGAAAAATGTTTATTTGAACGTCTAATGAACTTAGTTTGCAACATTTGCTACACAAGCCACTAGTAAGGTATAATAGCATTAAACTTCTCTGTTATGATTTCTGCAGCTACTTTTAAGAGTGTTGGCAATAAGTTTATATTTAGCCTATATAGTTTTCCCAGAATTGCGTACTAAAAATTCTAAGTTCTTTGTCACAGGATTAAGAAGCAATAAAATTGCAGCCTAAAGTTTGCTAGTTTCTTCCTCCGCTGGGCAGCTCGCGACAGACAGACAGACAGACACTGACATGTCTCATGTGGCAGGCTTTGTGCTGCGAAGTCGTGTTCTAGCATCTATTTTCTGAACCCTTTAGCGTTTTGTTTCTCCTATCTTGCGTCTTTTGTCTTAGATTTCAACTGTTTGCTAAAAGGAAATAAAAATACTCAAAGGGATTAGCTGGAGGCACTGCTGTAATGTTAAATGAAGCTACAAACGAAGTCAGCGAATCCCCAGCAGTTTCATCTGCATTTTCACATACAGGCTTATTGAGTCGCAGTTGTTAAATACCTCCGCTTTGCATCCCAGGGATCTACGTTAAAATTCCGGCTCAATAATAATTTAGATTTCAGCTTATTCGTAAGTCAGCTATATTTTAGAATAGAGATTTGATTCGCGATTGGTATAATTTTGAATTGAATTTATCTTAAATAACGAGGGTTTGGAATTTAATGGGTTACATCAGCTGATTTTCTATGCGGATGACGTAAATATGTTAGGAGAAAACCCACAAACTGTTAGGGAAGACATGGGAATTATACTTGAAGCAAGCAAAGAGATAGGTTTGAAAGTAAATCCGTAAAGACAAAGTATATGATTATGTCTCGTGACCAGAACATAGTACGAAATGGAAATATAACAATTTGAAATTTATTCTTTGAAGAGGTGAAAAAAATTCAAATATCTTGGAGCAACATTAACAAATGTATAAATGACACTCGGGAGGAAATTAAACGCAGAATAAATATGAAAAATGCCTGTTATTATTCAGTTGAGGAGCTTTCGTCATCCAGTCTGCTCTCAAAAAAACTGAAAGTTAGAATTTATAAAACAGTTATATTACCGGTTGTTCTGTTATGGTTGTGAAACTTGGACTCTCACTTTGTGAGAGGAAGAGACGTTAAGGATGTTTGAGAATAAAGTGCTCAGGAAAATATTTGGGGTTAAGAGGGATGAAGTTACATGAGAATAGAGAAAGTTACACAACGCAGAACTCCACGCATTGTATTCTTCACCTGACATAATTAGGAACATTAAATCCAAACGTTTAGATATGTAGCCTATATCGATCAGAGAGCAATAAGTACAGATGTCAATTTAGAGTGGGATGACTTTAAAAACATAATAATAAAAGCAGCAATGGAAGCATTAGGCACAAGAAAGAAAACCAAGAGAAGAAAACGTTTAAAGATCTGGAATGAAGATAGGGTAAACATTGGTAATTTCGTGGCAGTGGTTATTTCGTGATACTTTTTCTTTGCTCTTTCGTGAATTAACCAATGGTGTTACGAGATTCAAATTTCCGCCAAGGGATTGCATATATTGTCCGGTTTCCAGAAACATACAGCTACGCTTTGTTTGACTATTATAGCTGCTTCAGTGAGCTTTTATGTTTGGAGAGAGCAAGTTAGAGTCGACTTCTCAGGTGTACAAATTTTGTAGATGTTTGTAATTATATTACAGGCTTATTACTAAAGGTAAACATATGATATTTGGTACAATGATTTATTATATCTTAATGAAATTTTAGGAAATGTTTTTGGAATTTTAGATACAGCTGTAGTCGCCATATAGGCTTAGCTTTACTGATAGAAATCTTAGCTGTTTGAGGCGAAATTTTGTTGAGCATTAAGCGTTACATTTTATACTATTTTAAAAATTGTATTACAATACGAATTTTAGAAATCTGAAGATAAGATGTGATAACAAAAAAGAACGGGGGGGACGCAATGGGTTCAGTGTAGCTTCTGTTTGATTTGTTATCATGCTAAGTGTCAATGATAAGTGGCAGATGACTTACTTGCAAGAATTGTGACAGAAGATGAAATATGGCTCCACCATTTTGGACCGGAGACAGAGGCAGACAATGGAGTGGCATCATGCAAATTCACCAAAGAAATAGAAATTCAAAAGTGCACCTTCGGCAGGAAAAGTTATGGCTACTGTGTTTTTCGATTCATAAGGACTCTTGCTTGTGGACATCATGCCACACGGAACCACTATTAATTCTGACGCGTATGTGGCAACTCTCGAGAAACTTCAAGCTCGACTGAGTCGTGTTCGACGACATCGGGAGAAGCAGGATGTTCTGTTATTGCACGACAACGCACAGCCATATGTCAGTCACAAGACAACAGACCAGATCAGAAAATTCGGATAGACAACACTGAAACACCCGCCTTACAGTCCTGAACTGGCACCGTGCGATTACCATCTCTTTGGTAAACTGAAGGATCCCTTCGCGGAACGAAGTTAGAAGATGACTTCCTTGTGCACCCTGCTACAGAGTGCCTCAGACATGTTGGTCCAGACTTTTACCGTGCTGGTCTACTGGCCCTCGTTCCTAGGTTACGTAAGGCAGTTGAAAGGGACGGGGATTATGTGGAAAAGTGACATTTTGTTCCTAAAGGATGTATCTACATTCTGTGAAAATAGCAAAGCTGTAAGATAAAAATATAATTTTTAAACAAATTTAATGTTATGCATTACTTTTGGAGTTACCCTAGTAATATAGGCTATAGTAAAGTCCGTAATAAAAGTGTTCACCCTTTCAGGCTAAAGAAGATTCCTTTTCAGTTTCAATTTTTACTTTGATTTCATTCTTATTACGTATTGATATGTATTTCTATGTTTTCTTGCTATGAATATTAGACGGAATTACTATGTTTGAAGTCTTGTAACAATAAATGAGAATTTCATTTGACTTTAATGAATTTTTCCACAATTTTTCTACCTCTCACGAAATTATCAATGTAATATCACGAAATTACGAAGGTTATCACGATATAACCAACCTTTTAGCTTAAGTTGTAGAAGTGGTTTTTGGCACTTGTTCAAGAACGTGTTCAATCTTTTATGTCTCCAGATTTGTACAGCAAATTATCGTCTTTTAGGTGAAAAAATCGGAATAAGGATATATTTACACATTTGCATTTTAAATTAATTTTGACGGAATTATCACGAAATTACCAATGTTTACCCTATAGCCAAACTTATTGAAGAGAAGAAGGAAAAATATCTAACATTTTTAAATAGTGGAACAGATGAAGATAAAATAGAATATAAAAGAAAATGTGCTTTGGTTAAAAGAGAAACAAGGAAACTTCATAGAGAAAGTTGGGACAGATACGTCAGCGAAATAGAACATGATGTTCATGGAATGCAAATGAAAGCTTGGAATATAATGAAATATCTAAATACATCCGAAAAAGATACATCGGAGTTAAACAATATATCAGAAGATGAATGGATGAAATATTTTAAAGGATTATGGTCTCAACAGACTCCATTAGAAATTAACGAATAAAATTACGATGTTATAAATATAGACCCTATTACAATTGAAGAATTTAATGGTATTTTGGAGACTTTTAAAAACAGAAAAACTCCAGGAAAAGATGAAATTAATCTAGAATTAATTAAATATGCATCAGGTAGAGTTAAAACAAGAATGTGCGATATATTTAACATATGTTGGTATACTCTAAAAATCCCTCAAGATTGGAATACGGCAATAGTGAAATCAATATTTAAGAAAGGCAATAGGAAAGATCTAAATAATTACAGGGGTATATGTCTATTGAATACATCTTATAAACTTTTCTCAAAAATAATTACGAGAAGACTGAATAAAATAACAGAAGTATTGCTGAAAGAGAATCAATATGGATTTAGAAATGGAC
This sequence comes from Periplaneta americana, assembly GCF_040183065.1. Lineage (NCBI taxonomy): Eukaryota > Metazoa > Arthropoda > Insecta > Blattodea > Blattidae > Periplaneta > Periplaneta americana. Next base: position 179,144,003 of record NC_091120.1, on the reverse strand, counting down.
GATCATGTGCGGATTGTGTTTTTATAATGAAACAATTGATACAAAAAAGAAGAGAATTCAATTTGGAGACACACTTACTATTTGTGGACTACATTAAAGCGTTTGATAACGTATTAAGAGGAAAACTCTGGACAATAATGACTGAAAAAGGATACCCAGAACATTTGATAGATATGATTAAAATAATGTATAAAGATACAGCAATTGCTATAGACAATGGTAATTCCACTAGTTTTAAAATTTAAAAAATGAACTTAGCAGTAAGACAGGGCTGTCCTCTTTCGCCGACTTTATTTAATATATACCTGGACGCAGCTGTTATAGAATGGCAAACACAGCTAAGTAAACATTTTTAACTAGGAACTACCATTGTAGACTTATGTTCGCAGACGATCAAGTCATATGTGCAGAATCAGAAAATCAATTACAAACAGCCACACTACTGCTCAAAAAAAAACTATGGAGAATTATAATCTGAAGATTTCAACAAAAAAACTAAAGCAATGGCCTTTCGAGGGAAATATGCAGTCCGATCCAAATTAGTTTTAAACGATGAAATTATCGAACAAGTACAGAGTTTTAAATATTTAGGATGTCACATATCTTATAATTGGGAAAACGATATAAAAGAAAAAAATTACAAATTTCAGAGCATGTGTGGGACGATTAAAAGAACATTACAAACAAAAACAACAAAAGAAACAAAACTAAAGTTTTATAAAGTAATGGCAGTTCCCATTGTGACATATGGGTCAGAAAATTGGGCCATGAATAGATCAGACAGAAGAGATTATTAGAAAAGTCAGAGATGAAGTTCCTCAGATACGTTGCAGGATGTTCTCTGAAAGACCATATTCCTAGTGAAACAATAAGACAAGAACTCAAAATTTTTAATTTAAATGAAAAAATACAAAGTTACAAACAAAAATGGCATGAACATATTTTAAGAATGGATCCTTCTAACCTAACTAAACAAGCATTATTATACCAGCCACAAGGTCACAGAGATGTGGGACGTCCTAGAAGACGATGGGAAGACGAATTCTGAGAGCGGAACGGGCCGATGGCCTACCATGAAGATGAAGAAGAAGAAGAAGAAATCCAAACGTTTGAGATGGGCAGGGCATGTAGCACGTATGGGCGAATCCAGAAATGCATATAGAATGTTAGTTGGGAGGCCGGAGGGAAAAAGATCTTTGGAGATGTCGAGACGTAGATGGGAGGATAATATTAAAATTGATTTCAAGGAACTGGAATATGATGGTAGAGACTGGATTAATCTTGCTCAGGATAGGGACCGATGGCAAGTTTATATGAGGGCGGCAATGAACCTGCGGGTTTTCTAAAAGTCAGCCAAAAGAGCAAATGCTCGTGCTTGGGGTAATTCAGTGACATAACACAGGGTGAACTGTAATTAATGTAATTAATTTTAGGGGATTTTTCTATGAGATAGTTGGAACACAAAAAGTTAAATGTGGTTTTGCTCGTTTTTGCTTTGTTTTGTTAGATAAAAATTGTTTTATATGAAACATTTCATAGCGTATTTTGGGAAAGTCATCGACTGAATTCGCACTATGCTCGGTCAGTTTAAGAGAGCACTTCATTGTGATAATAAATGATTGAAAGAATTTGCTTTGTATTTTAAATGTGCAGAAATTTGATCCGAACAGATGTAACATTTCAAAATTCCTTTGGAAAACGAAAAGTTACATTTGTTCAGAGCAAAGCTTTCTGAATGCAAGGATCACATCGATGTAGATGATTCTGAAACATCGTCTATAAAAGTTGACATCATTTTCAACATATGATTTGATAAAAGGTACGATCAACATTGTCCTAACGTTTTGTTTGTGCTCCTTACAGGCGCATTATTTGTACAGGACTATAGAACTAAATCACCGTCATTCACCGCCGATTCGTTTTCCTCCGTGCGAGAGACCGGTCGGATCTTCCCACCAAACACGTACGCTACGAGCGGTTACGTCGATAAGTTATATATGCCGCAGACTACAGTACCAGCACCTCGAGTTATTGATTCAATCTCAGCCGTTGATTGCGGATAAATACAAAATTATTTTGTGAGAATTAGAATTATAAATACAGTGAACAGACTTTAGAACCCATTAACACTACTGTGTATCAATCTTTGGACAAACTACGAGAAACACCCGCCACGGTAGACGACCGAGTCGATGTCAGACAAACACAAGTAGGTGACATTTTTCGAAACGGAGATGATCATGAAAGGAGAATTGTGGAGAGTGTTTGTGGAATGAAGAAGGAATCACGGGAGAACATTTAACCTCTTCCCTTACTATATATTTTACCAGTTTTGTGAAAAAAGTGTCATATTTTTATTTTCGTAAAGAGGTCATTTAATATTGCAGAATTACTGTACATCACTAATTTTCTTACATACCTAAAAATCACTATGAAATAGACATACATTCATACCTGAATGATTGCCGAAGCCTTGAGGAAGAAAGGTCTCACTGTGCACGAAGAAGTCCATGGCATCTCTCAAGAGGAATCCTGTCGGCGAATTGACATGCTTGCTATTCCACCAGGCTCTACATCCGCCTACATTATCGACCCGACAGTCAGGTTCGAGGCACAGGAACAACAGCCCGCTGAAGTCCACTCAGAAAAATGCAGAATTTATGAGCCCACAGTTCCATTATATTTGGAGAAATATCACCTCACCTCCATTGAAGTAGTTAGGCTAATGGTTGGCGCTAGGGGCACAATACCTCGCCTCTTTGTCAGTTTCTGCAAGAAGTTCCAGCTGAACAACGACGTCATTCGTGATGTTTCCCTTGTCGCTATCAGAGGATCACTTGCCATTTTAAAATACCACCTGTACTTTGTTCCCTAAAAAGAGAGAATTTTGCTCGAATATCTAATCTGTTTGTTTACTATGTTTAGGCCTGTTATATGCATGCTATTATCTTTCCTGTACTTAATTTTTCCTTTTGTTCGTTCCCCTCCTTTCTCTTTTGTGGTCTGTTTTTGTTTTCACTCAATATGTTTATTATGCTTTGTCCAATGAGGCAGTCCCGTCATTGGGAAAGCTGAAAGAGTCTTTGTGTATCCCGAGGTATCTCGTGCACCTTGATTCCAGCTCTGGTAGATGTTCCACTTTGATTTTCTCCTGAACTATTTACCAACTTATGTTTTTTTATGGATTAATTTATGAGGTACAATACCAGTGCTGTTATGAAGGCGTTAAATGTTGCTTGTCGTGTGATAGACTCGAAAGCAGGGTATTACGCACAGTGGCACATTACATTCCGGACAGTAGTATCTGCTCTCCTATATGAGAGCGTTTTGGGAAGAATGGTGTAGCAGTCATTGAATATTTGTACCAGTACATCTGTTCTTCAGGTTTGTGAATAATGTTCTGCAGTATCATTATGCCCAAAAGTACACGTATTTCAGAGTCTGTAGTAGGCCGCCACGAATTATTTTCAGCATTCTGTGAACACTTATTAGCATGCCGAATCGTCTCCTCGAATATCATGTTGATGAGGTCATTATTAAAGAATAATTAAAAAAATTGAGAATTATCGTTATCAGAAACAATGTTAAAATTTCAGGGAATGGGGACCTCGGAGGTGCAGAAGAAGTGGTGCCAGATGTCTTCTATTCAAACCACTGTCGAAAAGACGCGACATCAACTGATTTGAATTTGTTTGTTGGTCTATAACTTCGTCTTCTGATACCGATGTTTCATTTCCTAATCTTTTACAGGAAATATTCCTGATCAAAAGTTTCGGAATCATTAACTTGATCCATCTTTGCACAAAACAGCACAAAAAACACTAAACACAAACAAAAACCGCCAAAACTAATTAGCATCTACTCACTACTGTGTGTGAATGCTATATGAGCATAGAATTCCACTCGCAAGGAAGAAGTACAAAAACCACCACCAGATATAGCAATATCACTAACTTCTGTAGCCATCTAGTGAGGAAAAGGTTAATGAAAGAATGGAAACGTATATATTCGGGATATAATCCTTAGCAGCGAAAATGGGACTCAAACGAGTTAACTCGGGTTAATAAATTTTGACACAAGTTAGCAACCCGAGTCAACTCGGGTTAATCAGGGAAGTGGTTAAAAAAAAGTTCTCAAAGTTCTTTGTCAGCCACGAATAAAACTTCTTTGTCGCTGAGTTTTGAACTCAGGTCCACAGTGGTACTAAGCCAACGTTTTGCCAATACAGCTGCGAGGAGATTCATCATTACCAGTGGAATACATTTCTTAAGAATTGTTCTCGAGTGCTGCATCTTTCCAGCCACGTGCCTTAGCGAAACGCAGCTGTTTTGAAACTGTGAAACAAACGCCATTCCCCACACAAAGCCGCGAAGTGGGGATATTTGTTTTATGAGGATTACCACTGTATTAACATGCCCATTTGTTTCAGATTCATTCAAAAACAACTTCAATGCTCATTCACTCCGCTGGCCGCGCGTTATGGATTTCATTTGTTTACGTCAGTTTCAATGACATCGACCGTGCGGTGTCTTTTGTTTCTCTCTCTAGAACAAATGAAGTCCACAGGCCGAAGAGTTCTTACAAAGCGCTTCATTCAGTGCGTTTGGAGGGTGGTGTCTACCGCCCTGCTCTTTTTATAGTGAGAATGAATGTGTCTGCGGATAATGGTGCTATAGAGAGCAGTAATTTATATAACAATACTTAAAAGAATTAGCTGTGCGTATTTTAAACGGATTCTGTTACAATTTCCAGAAATGCTACAAACAGGAAAACAGTTTCAAACAAACTCGAGCGAAACATTAGCAGAATTAGAGCGTTTTAGATTATTGAAATTGTGTGTGTACCCTGCTCTTATGATATATAATATCAGTTTCAAATATATGTTTAACCATTAATAATAGTCTAATAATAATATGTCGAAACAAAGTTATTAAAAGAAAATTCAACCTGACGATTATAAAATCACTATAATTCACTAGCATGTTATGTACTGTACTCCAACCACGAGAAAGTCTCTACGGAATGAGACGAAGCGGGGTAATGCTGTGAATGAATGTTGATGTCATAAGGTCACACACGTGGGTACTCGTATCTCTATTGGCTAGCTCTCACAGCACAATCAATAACATTGATATACGGTACACTTATTTATACTATCTTAGTTACAAAATTACATCTCTGTTATTCTCCTGGTCGTTTAATCCCTCCATACAGGAAATAACAAATGCAGGAGAACGCATGGTTTTTAAACTGACGTTATAACGATAATATTATTTATCTACTTCGCTCCAATAGATGACGCAATAGTAAGCACATTCCTTTCACGGTTGATCTCCTGGTTGGAGAACAGTAGTAATAGGGGAAAATGGTTAGATTTGGCCCTTAATGTATTAAGTGAGCTGATCCGGACTATAATTGGTTTACTGTAAGGTGCTCCATTTTTCATTGAGATTGTGTTTCCCAGGTCGTTATTCCTCTGTCTACGGTTATTGCCAACTCAGTCGATTTCCGACTGATTCTAGCATATTTGAATTCCCTAATTCCGGGAAATATTCTTGTCAGCCGACAGCCGAAAATCTAGCATCCTTGTACTTTTTACATTACTTAAGTGAATCCACCATTTTAAGTAATTAAATTATTAATTGCCTACGTCATTCAACTAATATTATTACACTGTCTAAAAGGAAAGAAAATTTTAAATACAGTCTACTATGGCTGTTAGATTACACTGGACAACAAATTTAAACTCTGTTTCTGTCCTTTAGATGAAACTATGCAATTTTAACTAAAGGAGAGGTGCTGAGTTAATTTCGGAAAATCAAAATTTTCTAACAGATACCATTTTCTAACACACTTCACTTATTTAAACAAATTTGTTACACTAACACATAAAGCAACCTTTGTTTGGCCAAAATTCACAAATTAAAATGTCTTTTTTGACCTTTTACGTTTGTAGACAGCTTCTGCAGTCTCTTTGATGAGTGACCTGTAATATTCAGCCAGCATACTTGCATTCCATGTTCCATTGAAGCCCTTTTCGAAGGTAGATATTTATTGATGAAAACTTCTCCACGTGTTCATCGCTTAGAGCACCAAGGGTTTTTTTTTTTTGGAAAAAAATTCTGGTGACTGTCAAGAAAGTGTACTTAATTTATTAATCCTTTCACTATCAATTTTAGAGATAATTGGCTACTTTCTAGCGCCTTATTGGTGTATAATTGGCGACATTGGTCTGGAATCATCTGGCAACCCTAGTCATGATTATTAATTTTAATGTATGCTAGCACAAATAGACCAAAGTCTTATTTTTTCTGCTTTTTAATTTCTTTAAGTGAATACTGGTTTTAGTTTATATGTGTAAAGGTTCAGTCGTTTCCTTAGAGTTCTCCAAACTGTGCTGTAACTGATTCAAAGATACCTGGACACCTAACGTTACTAATTTCTTAATAAATTAAGTTTTTTTTTTACTATTTCATTACTTGTCTGAAAAGTCTCAGCAGCAGTGACATTATTGATTACTAGACTTCTTTGAATTGCTACACGCAGCATGCAATCAGGTTGCCGATGTACGGTAGTATAGAGGAGGTGAGCGGCCGCCCGGTCTCGTAGTATAAGCAGTTCATGTTAAGAGTTGTGACCGGTCCAAATAGATAGAGCAGCTACACCTAATGTATACCTATGTAAGCACTTGTTTTTGCATTACTGTGGTCGGAAGAGTGAAAGCTTAACATTTGTTCAGTGCAGACAGGAATTCAATCAAACATACTACAATGAGAATGTTGCTGTTACAAACAATTGCCCCTGGAATACCCTTACCTCCGCAGCCAGTCTTGACCCGTTGGGGAACGTGGTTAGATTCTCTTAATTAATGCAGGACATTACAGCAAAATAATGGAGGTAACTGATGCATTGGATAGCACAGATAGTTCCGCTGTTGCAGATGTAAAATCATTGCCTTCTGAACAGCTATTGGAAGATATTATGTTCATTGATTCTAATTTTAAAATCATGTCCGAAAGCATCATCCTGTTAGAATCGTCTAAACTACAACTCTCAGAAGCCCTTAATATAGTGGATAAAGTATCACAAACCGTTATCCGAAATAACAATTCACTAATTTCAGAAAAAGTGAAATGTAAGTTGAGAAACATTATTGCTAAAAATTTTGCCTATTCACAACTTCGTATTATAAATGATGTACTATCAGGTCACGACAAGACATCTGAAGTTGGTGTAGGCTTACTAAAAAGTAGTGACTTTCCGTTCTTCAAATATGCACCTATTACATCGTGTGATGTTGAACGTACATTTCCCAATATAAAAACTGTTTAAGTGACCATCGGAGGAGATTACTTAGCAGTCGCTCAAAATGTACTAACTCTTCACTGCAATGCACATATTCAAGAATGATGTGAATATCTTACATTAAATTTTAAGAGTTAATATATCACACTATAAAATAATTGTGTATTTACATGTTTAGACATTTGCTACTTCAATGATCATTCATTATATTTCTTGAATGCAGGATACAGGTTTTATTGTAACCGCAGCATACTGCTCAGTGTTTACATCAGAGGCATACTCCATCCGTTGCATACCGTCTATACCGTGTGCGCAGTAAAGCTTGCGATTCTCGTGGCAATTCCACGAAGTCTATTCATTACCTTTCGCTTTCCAAATTATTTATTATGAGCAACAGAACCAGTGTGCTCAAATTTCTTGATTAAATCCCCGTAATTACGAATAGAACAGAGATCTTCTCTTTAGTTCTTAAGTTTTCTAAATTTTCTGAGAACTTTGGAAAGACCCTAGTTGCTTTCGTAATGACAGTTGACAGCTCTACCCTAATATTTAATTATAGGCTCATGTCTGAACGTACATCGGAGGCCTCGACTTACCTTTACACAGAATTTCGCCAATTGGACAAGTATAACAATCACTGCAACCCATTTCACGTCTGTGCAACGCGGGTTAGCCCCTATTACTTAATGCTCTCGTTTGAATACTAACCTTTATCAGCGCTCATGCATAGCCGCTCTGGATCGCGTGTGCTGATAACATCGCTGGCTATTAGTGACTTGTTGATCTTGCATTCAGGCGCCAGCTGACGGATGCGCGTATCTCGTGAAAGGCAAATGAATTGGCTGTAGAATTAGCACTGTCGGGTCATGTCTGATAATGTTAAAATTTACACTTTATACCTAGTTTTATGCGCTTGGGATTTAAGGCGTTGGCTTGAAATCAGGCAGAACAGAGGACTGGTTTGAAGTTTTATCCAGAGTAGTGACGTCTGCTGAGAGATCTGCTCATTGCAAGCAACTGATGGAAAGTTTTAAAGCTATTTTTGTCGTTTAATTTCCTTTCTTCCGTCTTTATATCTGTTTCTTGTCTTTCCATTTCTTCTCTTTTTTTGTATATTCGAATGTTCTCCCCTTCTCGCAGCTTATCAGATGTTTTGCACTCTCTCATCTTACTGCCTTTTCCATTTTGGCCAACTCCAGGTGCTCCTCCTCGCTTGATCTCCTTATTATCCGTTTTTCTCCTCTTTTATCCTTTTCCTCTCTCTTTCAGCATTTTTACCTATTTCGCCCGCTGCGTTTCCCTCTTATCTTACTTCTGTAGCAGTCTTCATTCTTCTTTTACAATGTATTCCTTTTCGTCTTTAGCTGTTTCTTTCTATTTCATTCCCTTACTTCTTTATTAGCTTCTTCTGCATCTCTTTTAAACTGACCAGTTTCTTCTCCCAAGTCGACACTTCTCTTCGGTTAGAAACTTCCTTCTCCTCGCTTAGACATTTATTGCTCTTCATTTAGACGTTTATTGCTCTCCGATTGGACACTTACTTTTCTTCGTCAGAAAATTTACTTCTTATTTTGGAAGTTTACTTCTCCACGTTTGGATACTTACTTCTCCACGCTTGAACACTTACTTCTCCTCGGTTTGGGTATTTACTTCTCCACCTTTGGACACTCACTTCTCCACGATTGGACACATACTTATCTACACTTGAACACTTAAAATTAGACTTACTTCTCCACGCTTGGACACTATCTTACTTCTCCACGCTTGGACACTATCTAACTTCTCCACGCTTGGACACTATCTTACTTCTCCACGCTTGGACACTATCTTACTTCTCCACGCTTGGACACTATCTTACTTCTCCACGCTTGGACACTATCTTACTTCTCCATGCTTGGACACTATCTTAATTCTCCACGCTTGGACACTATCTTACTTCTCCACGCTTGGACACTATCTTACTTCTCCACGCTTGGACATTATCTTACTTCTCCACGCTTGGACACTATCTTACTTCTCCATGCTTGGACACTATATTCTCCATGCTTGGACACTATCTTACTTCTCCACGCTTGGACACTATCTTACTTCTCCATGCTTGGACACTATCTTACTTCTCCACGCTTGGACACTATCTTACTTCTCCACGCTTGGACACTATCTTACTTCTCCATGCTTGGACACTATCTTACTTCTTCATGCTTGGACACTATCTTACTTCTCCACGCATGGACACTATCTTACTTCTCCATGCTTGGACACTATCTTACTTCTCCACGCTTGGACACTATCTTACTTCTCCACGCTTGGACACTATCTTACTTCTCCATGCTTGGACACTATCTTACTTCTCCACGCATGGACACTATCTTACTTCTCCATGCTTGGACACTATCTTACTTCTCCACGCTTGGACACTATCTTACTTCTCCACGCTTGGACACTATCTTACTTCTCCACGCTTGGACACTATCTTACTTCTCCACGCTTGGACACTTTCTTACTTCTCCATGCTTGGACACTATCTTACTTCTCCACGCATGGACACTATCTTACTTCTCCACGCTTGGACACTATCTTACTTCTCCACGCTTGGACACAATCTTACTTGTCCACGCTTCGACACTTACTTCTCCACACTTCATACTTACTACTCCACACTTTGACACTTCTTCTTGTTTGGTTATTTACTTCTCCTTGTTCAGACATTTACTTCTGTTTTGGACACTACTTCTGGCATTTAAAAGAAATTCTACGGGACAAAATTACTGCACACCGGCGACTCTGATATAACCTCGGCAGTTGCGAGCGTCGTTAAATAAAATGTAATATTGATATTAATATCTCCCCTTTTGGACGCTTGCTTCTCCCCGTTTGGACTCTTAATTCTTCCCTTTTGGCACTTGTTTCTCTCTTTTTAGACACTTGCTCCTACCCTTTTCGACGTTTGCTCCTATCCGTTTCGACGCTTGCTCCTGCCCGTTTCAACGCTTGCTCCTACCAGTTTCGACGCTTGCTCCTACCCGTTTGGACGCTTGCTTATCCCCGTTTGGGCACTTGCTTCTTCCTGTTTGGACGCTTGCTTTTCCCCCTTTGGACACTTGCTTCTCCCCGTTTGGAGCTTGCTTCTTCCCGTTTGGACGCTTCTTCTCATTTGCAAATATTATCCTTACTTTCTAACTGAAACCAAAAAGGGGTTGCTTCTCCCTGTTTGGACGCTTGCTTCTTCTCATTTGCAAATATTATCCTTACTTTCTAACTGAAACCAAAAAAGAAGCTTGCTTCTCCCTACTTGGACGCTTGCTTTCCCCCGTTTAGACGCTTGCTTCTCCCCGTTTGAAAGCTTGCTTCTCCCCGTTTAGACCCTTGCTTCTCCTCATTTGCAAATATTATCCTTACTTTCTAATTGAAACCAAAAAAGAGGCTTGCTTCTCCCCGTTTGGACGCTTGCTTCTCCCCGTTTAGACCCTTGCTTCTCCTCATTTGCAAATATTATCCTTACTTTCTAATTGAAATAAAAAAGAGGCTTGCTTCTCCCTGTTTGGAAGCTTGCTTCTCCCCGTTTGGACGCTTGCTTCTCCCCGTTTAGACCCTTGCTTCTCCTCATTTGCAAATATTATCCTTACTTTCTAACTGAAACCAAAAAAGAGGCTTGCTTCTCCCCGTTTGGAAGCTTGCTTCTCCCCTTTTGGACGCTTCCTTCTCCCCGTTTAGGCCCTTGCTTCTCCTCATTTGCAAATATTATCCTTCCTTTCTAACTGAAACCAAAAAAGAGGCTTGTTTCTCCCTGTTTGGACGCTTGCTTCTTCCCGTTTGGACGCTTGCTTCTTCTCATTTGCATACATTATCCTTCCTTTCTAACTGAAACCAAAAAAGAGGCTTGCTTCTCCCTGTTTGGACGCTTGCTTCTTCCCCATTTGTTCGCTTGCTTTTCCCCGTTTGAGGCTTGCTTCTCCCCGTTTGGACACTTTTTTCTCGTTGCACACTTACTTGCCATCTTCGTTTGGATACTTCATCTTCCTCCTCCTTTAGACATTGCTTCTTTGTTTTGAACACTTCTCTTTTAACCTCTTCCTTCTCTTTAACCAGCTTCTGTCTCCTCTTCGGATCGATAGTTTCACTTTAAGCTTTTCTTTACTTTCTTCTCCCAGACTCACTTTCCCCTTTTCGTATTCTCTTTCGCGTTTAATTTCCCTTCTCTTTGTTCCCTCTTATTTCGCTTGTTCTCCTCTATTTTTTTTCTTTCTGGCGCTCTATTCCTTTCCTCTTCCCCACATTTGACTTCCTCTTCCACTTTCCATATCTCGCCTCCTCGCCCTTCTCTTATTTTATTCCAAGCAATACTACATGCAAACAACTGCCGAGGTCTGCTCCCACTTTCCACCTGTCAGCCGACTGCGCATTGCGTATTGCATTCTCTCCCAACTGCGGGATTTTTCTGGCTCGTCCTCCACCCGAGCGGAGCGGCAGGAAAAATCGCAGTGCCGAGTGTGTTCCATGCTCGCTGAAATATTGCTTACCCGTCAGATAGCGCTACAATACGAGACGCTTCACGGCTACCTGAGCTGTCTCCTCTAATTAAGTCCCCACACTGTCGTCATCAAAAAATGTTTCTCTTAACACATAACTGGCCAACATAGTAGCGCAGATTATACAGTTGTACCACAGTCTACTACAGGCCTGCACAAGGTTTGCGCTCTCCGAGCCGGCTCACAGCTCATGAGCGGAATGCAGATATTAGCTGCGCTCTGTATAAGGGTGGACTGGAAGAAGGGGTGATCTCGTACAAAATATACACAAAAGGAAGTACTAGTACGAGTGTTCATGAAATGAATTTCCGTTCAGTGTTTGCAAAACTATCTTGGACTATTATTAATTAATAGACTTCGTTGAATTGCCACACGCAGCGTGCAATCAGGTTGACGATGTACGGTAGTATAGAGGAGGTGAGCGACCGCCCGGTCTCGTAGTATAAGCAGTTCATGTTAAGAGTTGTGACAGGTCCAAATAGATATAGCAGCTACAGCTAATGTATACCTTTGTAAGCACTTGATTTTGCATTACTGTGGTCGGAATAGTCAAAGCTTAACATTTGTTAAGTGCAGACAATAATACAATCAAACATACTACAATGAGATTGTTGCTGTTCCAAACAATTGCCTCTGGAATATCCTTACCCCCACAGCCAGTCTTGACCCGTTGAAAAACGTGATTGGATGCTGTTAATTATTATTCAGAATATTATGGCAAAATAATGGAAGTAATTGATGCATTAGATAGCACAGATAGTTCCACTGTTGCAGCTGTAAAATCATTGCCTTCTGAACAGCTATTGGAAGATATTCTGTTCATTGATTCTAATTTTAAAATCGTGTCCAAAAGCATCACCCTGTTAGAATCGTCTAAACTACAACTCTCAGAAGCCCTTAATATAGTGGATAAAGTATCACAAATCATTATCCAAAATAGCACTAATTTCAGAAAAAGTGACATGTAAGTTGAGAAACATTATTGCTAAAAATTCTCCCTATTCACAACTACGTACTATAAATGATGTACTATCACGTCACGACAAGACGTGTGAAGTTGGTGTACTAAAAAGTAGTGACTTCCCGTTCTTCAAATATGCACCTATTACATCGTGTGATGTTGAACGTACATTTTCCCAAAATAAAAACTGTTTAAGTGACCATCGGAGGAGGTTACTTTGCAGTCGCTCAAAATGTACGTAACTCTTCACTGCAATGCACATATTCAAGGATGAGGGGAGTATATTACATTAAATTTTAAGAGTTAATATATCTCACTATAAAATAATTGTGTATTTACATGTTTAGACATTTGCTACTTCAATGATCATTCATTATATTTCTTGAATGCAGGATACAGGTTTTATTGTAACCGCAGTATACTGCTCAGTGTTTACATCAGAGGCATACTCCATCCGTTGCACGTCCCCTTCTCATACAGTCTATACCGCGAGCGTAGTAAGCCTTACGATTCTCGTGGCAATTCCACGAAGTCTATTAATTGATAAAGAAATATTTATTTTACAGAAATAATAGAAATTCTATAGCTACTTAAATGTACAATATCCTTTTGTTATGTATTTTTTTATCAGTACATCAAAACGAGGTTTTATGCTGTTGGCAGCTGAAAGGAACAGTAGCCTACTAATCGTAATGAAACATCAGTTACAGATGTTCGATGTCTGCCTTTATTAAAGTTGATTATAGAAAACAATTGCTCACAAATATAAATGTCGAGCCAAACATAGCAATCATTTTCACAGCCAGCCTGTGTAATCGTGGATATTATTGCTAATGTTTAGTCTTGTAAAAATCAACCAAGCTAGTAGTATTATTCAAACGATCTTTAGCCCTTAGGTCACATTGAAGATCAATAAGTTCGAGCTGTAAATCGTTAAATGTTATGTTCCGTCTTTTAGATTCCTCCATACTGTACTGTAGCAGTAGGTAAGCAACGTGAAACAGTTACTGAGAATAGGCCTACACACTGCACTCCACTAGATAAATGAGTGGTCGTTTCCCTCTCCTCTACCTATAGCAAGTCTGTGTCATTCTGATGTATCTTCCTCTCCGTTTCGGCGAGCGGTAAACACAGCTCTCCCGCTCCGAAGGAGCGCTGTTTGTGCAGGTATGGTCTGGTATATACAATCATGAAGCTTGAATTGTGAGATACTGTTTCGCATTGTCTGTAATGAGGCGATATCAGCGATCCTAGTGGTTAGAAACTATCTATGGATGCATATTTACTACGTATTGAGCTTCATGTCTGTATATACTGGACTGTGCTCATATCCTACAAACAAAAAATATCACGAGTCGCCACTGATTTATATTATTCGTTTATTTTTTTGTTGTCGTTTTTTACGTGACTTTTCTTATTTAAAATTTCTTCCGCCTCTTTCCTCCTTACTTTCCTTTGACTTCTTTCTTCCATAATTTTTGTCTCAATTTTCTTTTCATCTCATTTTCTGTGTTATTACTTTCTTTGACTGTCTTCCTGCCATGACCAATTTATTTCTTATTTTCTCGCGCTCAACATTTCTTTTTCTTCCTTATCTCATTTAGCTGTTTCTTTATTCACTTTTTATGTCGCTTCTTACTCATTTTCTCTCTTTACGTCGACCTGGTTGGCGAGTGTGCTTAAATGCGACAGGCTCATGTCAGTAGATTTACTGGCATGTAAAAGAACTCCTGTGGGACAAAATTCCGACACATCCGGCGACGCTGATATAACCTCTGCAGTTGCGAGCGTCGTTAAATAAAACATAACATTTAACATCTCCCTTTCCTTTCTTCTCTTTTCACTGGCTTTCTCTCTTAATTACTTTCTGTCTTGACACTTTTTCACTTACTTCATAGTATTATTTTTCTTCGTTATCTACCACTTTGTCTGCTAGTTTTGTTCTCATTTTACATTCTTGCTATTTATTTATTCGTTTGTCACATCGTTTATTTTCTACCCCCTTTCTCTTTTTTTTTTCGTCACATCTTGTTACGAGTACTTCCTCGCTGTCTTTGTTTGCCCCCTCTTTTCTTCCACTTTCTCTCACTCTTCCTTGGTTCCTCTCTCACTTTAATTCTCTTTGCCCCACTCATTTCCCCGCTGCTCTCTCCGACCATGGCCACGCGCACAGCACGGTTATATTTGCTCGTTTGCGATTTGTACAATTTTCGACTTCTGTAACTTGATAAATGGCCATCATTATCGATTGAAACGTCATCAGCCTCTTGTGCAAAGCAGGTCGTTGGGGACGTAAAAAAAATAACAAACTCTCCCCTTCCCGCACTGACCCGGCCCGTTGTGTGGGAGCAATTTTTCATTGCATGATGGGGTGGGGTAAAAGAGAACACGGCTTAATTGCTTGTAGCGCTTGTGGCTCTGCAGATTGCAGCCACGGGGAGGAACTCCGAGCGGCGCACCTGGCACCGCGCTCAAGGCCAGGGGCCGGCATCACGACGACGTGCAATCAATCGTAGATAATTAGCCCGTGTCATTAGTTCGACGACCATCTCGGTTCTGAAAATAAAATTAAAATCATCTTTTGAGATCTTACAAGTAGACCGCTCCAGTTCGCCTGTGCATTGGTGAGTTTATTGATATACCTTTTAGCTCCTAATGGTCATGGGAAATGTAGGTACAAATTCGAAGTGTGAACTTCAAAAACTATATATGAACGTATTAGCCTTAATGGAAAAAATTCGGCAGTGGGCAAAGTGCAAGTCACCAGCATTCATAACGTGATCAAAATATAACTTTGCAGTGCACCATGAACACCTAATATACAGAGTATCCTATTTATCTTGTGCACCTATTATAACTTTTTTGTTTCGATACGTATTGGAATTTTTGTTTTTGAGAGTTATGTTAGAACGACGGGCTAACATAAGTGTAGAGATTTGGTGCATGTAACTACATTATGGTACAAGATACACTTGACGTCATCAATTTTTCAAATAGGGCACTACATGCTTTAATCGTGTTACAATGATTACACACATTAAGTGCAGCTCTTAAACATGGTGCTAGTTTCGGCCCTTCCAAATTTGAAATATTTTAAAATTGAAACTTTTAAAAAAGAAATTTATAAAATTATTCATGATATATAATATTAACAAATGTATTTTTTATCTTTTATTTCTGTCGACTATATTAATGTTTTTATTGATTGTCAATTTATATTAAATGCTTTTTTTCTCTCTTTTTCCCTTTGATCTTTTTTTTTTTGCTCTTGTGTGTTATTTATAGGTTTGAATTAAGTTACTTACCGTATTTAGTAAACTGTCCTTGTAAATTTTATGTTATATTATTGGCTAAGACCACACCATACGATAATGGCTAGAAACATTTTTGTTTTATAAATTTAATTTGTACTCGCTAGCTAGCTAGTTAAATAAATAAATAAAATAAATAAATAAATAAATAAATAATTGCTGGTATAGAAATTTAGCGGATATTTTAGTCCTTGTGAAGGCAAAAATATTTATTTTTCCATTGACAGTATAGGAATCCAGCGGCTTTGCCGCACTCACTCTTGGTGGATTTTCAGAAATCGGTGTTGGCAACATTGACTACATATTCTTTATACTTCATACAATGAGAAAGTAACCATAAGTCAGTATTTCATACCACGGCTCTCAAGTTACTGTTCGCATTGTATGCTCAAATCTTCAAGAAAACTAAACATATGGTCGATTATGTAAGGAAAAAGTATAAGAAAATCGATAACAACACATTATCATCAATTATGAAGCGCGTGATGTAACTTTCCTCCAAGGCATAGAAACTTCTATCTAAGCCATTAGCCTGGTCTGCGAGCAAACACCTGCACTGCTCAAGCATCAAAGTAAGTACTCCCCAGAGCACACTCACGGCCCATTCACAATCACGGGCACAAGCGAACGAGACGTGTAGGCAGCCTTCATTAAACATCAAATCCAAGTCCGGGATATACGCCCTCCAATAGAAGTGCAGCGTTGTTCAGTGTTTTGCCAGTAGTGTCGCTGCTTAAATCTCGTGAAGCGAACAATATTCAAATTTCCTTCAGTAAATGGATCTCATGACACCACAGAAATAAAAAAAAAATAAATAAAAAATAAATAAATAACAATAACAAATACATAATGAATAATAAATAAATAAATAAAAAATAACAAATAAATAATACATAAATAAATAAAAATAACCAAATAAATAACAAATGACAAATAAATAATGAATAATAAATAAATAAATAAATAAAAAATAACAAATAAATAATGAATAATAAATAAATAAATAAATAATAGCAAATAAATAATGAATAATAAATAAATAAAAAATAATAAATAAATAATGAATAATAAATAAATAATAACCAAATAAATAAAAATAACAAATAAATAATGCATAATAAATAAATAAAAAATAACAAATAAATAATAAATAAATAAATAAATAAAAATAACCAAATAAATAAATATAACAAATAAATAGGTAAAAAATAACAAATAAGTAATGAATAAATAAATAAAAAATAACAAATAAATAAATAAAAAATAACAATTAAATAAAAAATAACAAATAAATAATGAATAATAAATAAATAAATAATCACAAATAAATAATAAATAAATAATAAATAAAAAATAACAAATAAATAAATAATAACCGAATAAATAAATATAACAAATAAATAATGAATAATAAATAAATAAATAAAAATAACAAATAAATAATTAATAATAAATAAATAAATAAATAATAATAAATAAATAATAAATAAATAAATAAAAAATAACCAAATAATTCAATAAAAATAACAAATAAATAATGAATAATAAATAAATAAATAAATAAATAAATAAAAATAACAAATACATAATGAATAATGAATAATAAATAAATAAATAAATAAAAAATAACAAATAAATAAATAAATGAATAAATAAATAAGTAAATAAATAAGTAAATAAATAAGTAAATAAATAAATAAATAAATAAGTAAATAAATCAACAAATAAATAAGTAAATAAATAAATAAGTAAATAAGTAAATAAATAAATGTCTTTGAGAGTCGCATGCGATCCGCGGGTCTTGTAATAAGTATCACTGCCACTAACCAACGATGAATTGTTTCATATGATGGAAATGAGACTGTCGAACTTTTCATAAAGTCTTCCACACATTCTTTTGATTTTCCCCATTAAAACCGGAAATGTTATTACAGTTGTCACGTCTGTATACGCGATAAAATGATTTGTAAGCTTTGTTCTCCTGGTACTTCAAATATTAACACTAACACAAATACAAGTGATTTGTAACAATGAACTTAAAACGAACTAAATTCTCCCGGTCTACCATCTTACATAAAACTTCTGAAATTGACGGAGTAAATATGAGTAGACCTATATGTGTTTCTGTATACTGAGGGACATTAATGTCTTACAGTAGACGGTATGTGTCAGAGAAAGAACAATTATGCAAATCTGGCTTTCAGGTAAAGCTCCCTGTGAAGCAGACTCGAATAATTTCAAGGGAAAATTGTTCCGGAGCCGGGTATCGATCTCGGGACCCTTCACTTAGCGCACGAATGCTCTATCGACTGAGCTACCCAGGAACTACACCCGATACCGTCCCACTTTGTTTAATTATTGAATAACAATTGTTTATATGGATCTGAAGTATTACTATGTGTAGCTAGTCGGCGATTTAAGCAATGGAGGGGGGAAAGGAACTGACCACCCTACCCCATTATCTCCTGGCCTAGTTGGCTCATAAGTAGTGCCTTCTTGGTATCACTTTTGGGGTTCAGACCTGTCTTCGGACAGTTGACTACACAACAACGTTTTAGATTGAATATCTTATGCCCTGAGCTGCTTTGTATGGATGAAAGTTATGTTGAGCCTTTGCTCAGAGCAAAATGAGTGACTTGCTACCTCATCTCCTTGTCTGGTGCGGGCGATAATGCTCGAGCGTGTCACAAAGTGCTTGCTGTACCCCCAGGAGGACTGGGTCTCCATGTGCAGTATTTATGGAGTATGGGTCATATACTTGGGCTGATGTCAGTCTTTGATGTGAAGACCATGGTGCGATGAAAGCATTCTTAGCAACATACCAAGATTAAAAGCATACACATTTCAACAAAATTGTACATTAATACCATAGATTTTTGTGTTGAAATGTTTAAGTCTTGCCGTGATACTATTTATCTGTTCAGTGCAGAATTTTCGTTTTTAGTTACACATTTCTCATGCTATTTTTTGTGCTTTTCATTATTGTTTATTAGTCACATAGAAGTATATATGGGCTATTGCATATGAAATCGATCAGTAAAAAACCTTACATTTTTTTATACTCTAATATTTTCCCTATTTATACAAGGTGCTGAGGAGAGTGCATTTTCAAAAATATACTATCGGAAAGTCAAACAGTTTTCGTATTATTGAGCGACAAATTTAGCGTATTTTATAAAAACAAGCCTCTTTCAGCGCTCAGAACTCTGGAACCATTTACTGCAGAACATTGAACGAGAGCTCATTTTGAAGCCGGCATTTGGTAGGTTATGTTAAGAAGTAATCCTTATTTTTATTGTACACAGAGAGACAGATAATCTGATTTTACTTACTGTTAGGCTTTTTGCCAATTTGTAAAAACGTAAAAAAGTATTGAGAAAAAACCTTCCATTATTAAGAGGGATTCGGCATTGTTTGGTTAGTGGTACGGCAATACGTTTCGAGGGTATTAAATACATTATTTTCACACTCCTAGACTTGAACGCTGCAGTACCGCACGCACTGGCCGAGAGATGAAGATAAGCGAGCGTTGGGCGTCATTTTACTCCTGTGTTTATGAAAACCTGTGATAAAGCTAGCCCAGCCATGACTGCTAGACGACACATCACGTGTTTATGTCTACTGGTCTTGCTTCCCTTAGCTATCTCCCGCCTCACAGTCAGCTGGTTACTTCACGCGCGTACTATTTACGTTTTTTATTTGATATTTTCAATACTATCTTATCAACGTCCCACCAGTAAAAAATATGTGTTTATTTGTACTTTCAATGCGAAATCTAACCATAAATTTTAAACATATTTTTTCGTGGCCAAGATAATTTGTTTAAACAAAAGCCGCCCTAATTAAGGGTTCGATAGATCGCCCTACTAATCAATTCATAAAGAATAATAAGTAAACAAAACAATTCTGTGACACTTGGAAAGAAAAAGAAAAAACATTAAGATAAGAAAACGTAGGAAATCATTTACAATAAAAATTTTGTTGGGTACAGATGATTACTAATTATAGCTAAGGATGATTTTAACACGTGAGATCCTATGGCATCAATTGTTGCATCAGAAATTTTATATTGTTTAAGTTTATTTAAAGTTTCACGTGGGATCGTGCCACGGGCACCGAACATGAGCCCAAAAACTGTCCAATGTGTAATGTGGTATTGTGCTCTAAGAAGCTGACAACAGGGCTCTTAATGAAGAAAAATCTAAATTTCTCCATTTCCATAAAAAGTAAGAAAAACTGTTTACATGTCAATATAAACTTTAACTTCTCAGCATCAAAATAAACCGTGATTTTGACCATTGGGTGAAAGGGTTTCGGAGCCACAACAGTTTAAAGTTGCTAATTTTATGAAAATACAATAAATTTAAATATTTTTAATTTAAACACTATGAAGTTCTGATGCCTCAAACTTTGCACAAAGAATTGAAACACAGTTGTCTACAGACAGAAAAAATTTCATTGTATTTAAAAATTGCAAGGTTAATTTTCTCTATATTTCGGTCGATATGAGAATAGCTCATATACATAGAATTTTCGTTTTTAGTTACACATTTCTCATGTTATTTTTTATATTTTATATTTTTTTTTTTAGTTTTCATTATTGTGTATTAATCACAGTATGTAGAAAGTATATGTAGAAATCGATAGCTGATTGTAAAATAGAATGTTCTTCCCCCTTAAAAACTGGCATAACCCGTCTCGTCCTAGAATCGACCGACTCGTCCGATGTAATTTTCAGTGCGTTAATGCAATAGTCCAACTCGTCCCCACCTAATTCTCGGCGTGTTAATCCTATAGCCCAGCGGTGACCAAACCTCGAGCTGCAGTGATTACATGCGACAGACACCCTATGAAGTAAGGAGACGGAGAAATGTACTTGGCATGAAAACTACAACCAGTGGTGGTTCCTGTGCTAACATCTTGATCAATCCCGCGGATAAAAATCTCAAGCTTTGCTATATCAGTAATGTCACTGCTGTCACCAAGAGCCAGTGTATAATACACGATTTCTCTTGCTTCTTTTCTTAGTCTTCCTCTTGAATATAATCAGGAATTTTCTAAATTATTCTCTCGATACTTGGTCGAGAAATTCGTAGTTTTTCAAAATTAAAAACTTCTTATGGAGAAGTTATTTAATCTATTTTAATCATTACTCTTTTGAGAAATTCTGTTCTATTAAAAGGCTTTGGAGCACGAGTTATTTCAAACCCCATTAGGTAGCTTACTTCCTTACATTTATTTATGTCATCTTTCTCTTCCTGGCTATGATTTAAGACATGTCAATTCCTGGCGTTTAACAGTTCGTTGGCACATAATATTGAATCAGTTTTTCTACAATATTATTATTAAATGAACAACTAATAAATAGTTACCCTCATCTAAAGATTAAGAAGATTAAAGCGGAGATAAAACCTAAGACGTTTATCCTTCTAGGGAGAAGATCTAAAAATATCAATATTCATTCACGTACAGAAGAATTATAGAAACACATACTTACAATTAGTGGTCAGTAGTAGTAGTGGTGGTGGTGATGGTGGTGGTGGTGGTGGTGGTGGTACATTATTCAGCGTGACAATGTTTCTATATACTTCTAATTGTATTACATTTTGTCCTACAAAACAAAAAAGTCCTTCTCATTCTTTACGAAACCACCTCTTACTGCTTGTAGAGACAGAGGTTATAGAGCGACATGATACCGCCACTGCTTGCCTTCAGTACGTGAATGAAACACACAGCAATGTACAGGAAACTCCTCGTACCCGTTTGAATGTCTGTGATTACACGATGTAATCACGACACCCGCTTTGGTCACTCGTCTCGGGTGTATAAGAAGAGTTGAAACGAGGTAAAGACAAATACCCCCCCCCCCCCCACTTTGTGCGGAGTTGGGACTGCGCAACCATTTTGCCGGTTGATGTAGTTAAAAATTTTGTCTTTCATGAGTAAAATAGTGTCATAAAATAATGAAATTAATTAAAAATAATAATAAAAGACTCAGCTGTGCGAGGAGGAAGGGTCGCATTCCCAGACATACATCACTCAATGATATCATTAAAAGATCTCTGACTTCTTGTGGCATCCCGTCTCTTTTGGAACCACCAGGTATTAGTCGCGCGGATGGTAAACGACCCGATGGTCTTACCTTAATTCCATGGTCTAGAGGAAAATCTTTAATTTGGGACTCCACTTGCGTTGACACTCTAGCTCCATCTCACTTGCCGAATACCTCCAGACACGCAGCATCTACTGCTGAATTAGCCGTGAAGAAGAAAGTCAATAAATATGCTCATCTTTTAGACAATTATATCTTTGTCCCATTTGCTGTGGAGACCTTCGGTCCTTGGAGTCATGACGCTAAAGTTTTGGTATCTCAAATCGGCCAAATTTTGATCTCCATTACTGGTGATCGCCGTTGCACTACTTATTTGCGTCAACGCTTAAGTATTGCTATTCAACGCGGAAATGCAATGAGCGTTTTGGGTTCTCTTCCAGAGTCCAGCCCTTTGGACGAACTTTTTCTCCTGTAAAATTTTTTTATCTCTATGTAAATGTTTATATTTAGTGTTTATATATGTGTAATTAAAAATAAATAAAAGTTACATGCTTAAAAGTAAACAAAGTCTCATTTTAACTGTATTTATGCGACGTTACCGGTACAAATTGTAAGCATGAGTATTCCCCATTCTTATACTTGACCAGGTACTTTTTTGATGAATCCAACTTTTTGCGGATATGAAGGGAATATTTAAAAGACTCATTTATGCTGTTACACTTAACATAGGTACCTGATTGAAAGTCAAGTATAGTTTTTACTAAAGTGGCTATGGAAGGATGTGGAGAATAGAAAGCATTGGCAAGGTGTCAATAAAAGGATTCACAAGAATTTGTAGTTTTGGTCAGTGCAGCAGAAAAATCAGCCCATGATCTAAATGAGGGGTTGGAAAGCAATGGTGGATCATTACTGTTTAGGTGAGGGGTGTGGACTTTTTCCATTGCTGATTGTCACAATCAAAAATTAAGACACAACGTTTCGAAGGGTGGTTCTCCCTTCGTCTTCAGGTGGAAGGAAGGAGAGAAAGGAAAAAAACCTACTGTTGGTTTTAGGTTTTTTCCTTCTCTCCTTCCTTCCACCTGAAGACGAAGGGAGAACCACCCTTCGAAACGTTGTGTCTTAATTTTTGATTGTGACAACCAGCAATGGAAAAAGTCCAAACCCCTCACCTAAACATTAAATCAGCCCATATTGTTGATTTGAATGAAGAAAACGGAAACAAATAAGTGTTCGTCAAATATTCTTCAAATTTCGTCAATCGTTGATCATTCGGCGCCATTGGCATCATATCGAAGACGAAACATTCTTCGGCCTCAGACGAATCTAAGTACACAAGGCCAAAACAACACCTCAACCATGGCCCAATTTCATTTTTTGTTTATAATCATTTAACATACCAAGATTCTGAATTTTCGTGTATTACGAATAGTCGATGCATAGGAATTGGAATTGGAAATATATTTCAGCCAGGGACGAGACGGGTTGTTTATTTACAGACCGGGGACGAGAGGCGTTTCGCCGTTAAAAACCCCCGGACCAATTTAGAAGAACTTTCTTGCACACTGGACCGAGTGGAAATCAGTACATTTTGTTTGGTATTGTCTAAACCAGCGATTGTCAAACTATGGTCCGCGGACCACCTGTGGTCCTCGAGTTCTGCCCTTGTGGTCCCTCAAAAAAGACAGAAGAAAAAATAAAATTCAAACGAATTGCGTATCACACTATAGCTGAAAATCTCAGAGTTTGAAGATCACACATGGCAATCGCCTTTCACTTTTTCTTCCAGAACTGATATTTTATGAAATTTCTTACCCTACCCGTCTACCCACTTCCCACTCTACTCTCAGCAACAAAAAGGGATTTAAAGCACTGTGAACGTGGCGTTTCTCGCCGTCTTCTGCGTATCTGGCGCCGAGCCTGTAACCCAGTCAGGGACCACCCGAATTCATAACAGAGGACCAAAGTAACAGAGGAACCTTTTCACGTATTGATGACTTTCTTAATAGTTTTGGGGACACCCAATATGCATATTGAAATGGGCACTTACTGTACGTCCTACACCAATAATAGAACGTGCCAAATTGCATCCTTACTTGTTGAAAATCGAGCATGTATCTGCATCAATTTTTTTATGTTTTTTTTTTTTTTTCACATGACGATATAAGAAATTTTAGACTCCGCCTATTTTAAAAGCCGACAGGTTTACTTTTTACACTTGCGTGTTTCGTCTCTAAGTGCCGTTTCAATTTCGCGGGTTTCATACACTCGTTCAAAGCACTTCGTAACAAACAACGCACAGAGGTTTTGGTTCACTCTCATTGCCACACCAAGTAAATCCAAGTTCCAAATAACTCTTGTCATAATTACGAAAGTATTTTTTCTTTGAATAGCTACCAGTAGGATTAGGTATTTCTTTAATGGCACTATAATTAATATATTTCTTCACACACAGCTTCTGATATTAGCACTGCCTATACGAAACGTATCTTCATATTTCTTTCTTTTCAAAGATCCGGATCGAAGCCAGTTTTCCATTATTTATAATGGGCACTATTTAACAGACATGGACAACTGCTGGCGTAAGAAGGATCTCAAACAACTAACTGCTAACAGGCACGCGATGAATCAACAATGCACAGAATTTGTGATAAGTTACTTGTGATTAGCTACAAAAATATAATTACAAAAGTATTATAATTAATTAATTATATTTTAAAATATAAGTATACTGATATTAAAATATGCTACAAAAATGATAAATTTGCTTTCGAAGGGAACAAGAGTAAAGTGATCCGCGGAACTGTTCTGACTTAAAAAAGTGGTCCCTACTTCAAAAAAGTTTGAGAAACGCTGGTCTAAACTGTTAGATACAATGTGCTTTAGTTTTATAGGTATATTTGTAAAATATCGAGGTATGATTTGGTGATAAAGAGTACATTTTAAGTATTTCTGTTCTAAAAAATGTTGGAAATGTTGAAATTTGGGAGAGACTGATTTAAGTATTTATTTTGAACTGGAGTGGATTCGACCGGACACCTTACACTTAAAAAGGCGATACTGTACTGTTTTAGCCAGTAGTGCGTCATATTTTCACTGAACGTGAGCTAGAATATGATTTAGAGTCAGTCCTATTTTCGGTGGTCGAATTTTGTAGCCACTACATTGCGCTTGTATACAAGCCTTGAGCCATCAACAAAAAAGTGGAGAGCGCTATGTGGGAATGGGTGACATGCGTGTGATTGATTTTCAATGTTCTCCCCAGCTTAATGTATTTTAAATTGCCGATGCCTGGAGGAACGTACTGTTAGCATTTCATTTGAAGCATGTCATACATTTGTTACTGATCGGTCATAAATACGTATCACTGAAAGTGTCTCATTATTATACATTAGTCGCTTGACTCTAATCTACAGTCCCGCATTTCAGTACATGGAGTCCACAGATTGTTTGAGAACCTCGGCAATCATTCTTATGTCTTACAATTTCGTGGCTGAATGAATGTTAGGAGGAAGAAAATATCTTAAAATTAATATCTATTTTATTTCATTGAAAAAACAAAACGTTTTCGAATATCGGATGAGTTTTTCAAAGACTGTTGAGTTGTTCAACGACATTGTTATGACGAGTTTTTCAAACACAAGTGAGTTCTCCAACAACATAAGATGAGTTTTTCAAAGACATGATTTCTTCAGTCATAACGAGTCTGTTTAAAGACAAGAGCTTTTTCATTGACATATGACGAGTTTTTCAAACACAGGTGAGTTGTCCAATAATATACGACGAGTTTTTCAAAGAAAGATTATTTGTTCAAAGACGTATGACGATTTTTTTCAAGACAAGAGTGTTGTTCAAGGACATATGACGAGTTTTTCAAAGACAGATAAGTAATCTAAGAACATGCGAGTTTCTCAAAGACATGATTTGTCCAGTTATATACGACTAGTCTTTTTAAAAACAAGAGCTTTGTTCATTGACATATGACGAGTTTTTCAAAGACATGTGAGTTGTTCAATAATATACGGCGAGTTTTTCAAAGAAAGATTATTTGTTCAAAGACATATGACGATTTTTTTCCAAGACAAGTGAGTTGTTCAAGGACATACGAGTTTTTCAAAGACAGATGAGTAATCTAAGAACATGCGAGTTCCTCAAAGACATGATTTGTCCAGTTACATACGACTAGTCTTTTTAAAAACAAGAGCTTTGTTCATTGACATGTGACGAGTTTTTCAAAGCCAGGTGAGTTGTTCAATAATATACGACGAGTTTTTCAAAGAAAGATTATTTGTTCAAAGACATATGACGATTTTTTCCAAGACAAGTGAGTTGTTCAAGGACATACGAGTTTTTCAAAGACAGATGAGTAATCTAAGAACATGCGAGTTCCTCAAAGACATGATTTGTCCAGTTACATACGACTAGTCTTTTTAAAAACAAGAGGTTTGTTCATTGACATAGTACGAGTTTTTCGAAGAAGAAGAGTTATCCAACAACATGCGACTTTTTTCAAAGACGGATTATTTGTCTGACGGCATGTGACTAGTTTTTTTTAATGTGACTGTCCAACGACATATGACGAATTTTTCAAAGACAGGTGAATTTTAGGGCATATATTGGGAGTTTTCAATTACGGTTTGCGATTATTTTCCTGCCAGGCGAGTTACCTAAATAGTTTCTAAAACTATGCCGATTGCACTACGATCATTCAAAGGGAAGCAAGTTGTACGATGATCATCGACGAGTTTTTCGAAGACTAGCTAGTTTCGGAACGAAAACCTACGACATTTTCAGAAGATATGACTATTTCTCTAAAACATTCGAGTAGTGTAATAAGCGACAAGTTGTCCAGTTATATTTATATTACATTAGGATATGTAGACTTAAATATTATCTGTTGGTGTACTATATAAATAATTGTGATGTTCATTGCTTAAAATATATAATAGCTATATAACAATATATTATCACAATTACTATATCAATTTCAGTCATTAATAATTTGACCTCTGAGTGGCAGATTAATATTTTACCGAATTGGTGCGGGCACAAAAAATTTGGTAGAAGAATTTCAGGAAGAATTATCGAACGAGATAATTATCAACAGGTGGTGAAGAATTGTCCGACGTATGTTTGTGACTTGCCGGAGGAGTGATTGTGTGTTGCCGAGAGAGAGATTTTTAGTTGCTCCGCAAGTGATTCAGAGTTACCCGATGCTTGTTGTTTGACAAATGCGTGCTAGTTGTAGGAATAATGCGTGCTGTTTATCGAAATAGTGCTTGTTAGTTCTTGGAAGAGTACTTGATAGCTGTCCGACGAGTGCGTGTTATTTTTTGGATGAGTGCGTGCTAGTTGTCGGACGATTGCGAACTAGTTGTCGGACGATTGCGTGCTAGTTTTTAGACGAGTGCGTGCTAGGTGTCGGACGTGTGCGAACTAACTAGTTGGACGAGTGCGTGCTATTGTTAGACGAGTGCAAGCTAGTTGTCGGACGCGTACGAGTTAGTTGTCGGACGCGTACGGACTCGATTGTTGGACGAGTGCGAACTAGTCGGTTGTCGGACGGGTTTTTTTTTAGTTTCGGAAGAGAGTAGGCCTACTAGTTGTCGGACGAATGCATCCTAGATATTACTCGTATATAAAATAATACATTCCACATTGGGGCTGCAAAACGGTATTTGTCGGATACAGGGGGGAGAGCCATTAATCCTTCCCATTGAAGGCTTTAAGGAACCAACCTGGACAAATACCCAATGCCCCATCCCTACCTTCCCGTGGTGCAGCTGTTAGTAGGCATAATTTTACAAGCTGAACTAAAGGGAGGGGCTACTCATCAATTAGCACTGGTCAGCTTGATGGGTTATTGAGTGAATTTGGTATAATTTTCCTCTATCCAATACCTAATTCCCTCTTTACCCTTTCCTATCCAGTCCTCTGACTGAACTCTTACTTTCTTCGACCCCGACGGCATTAGAACATTCGAGGCTTAGGGGTTCATTTCCCTTTCCTTCCTCCTCTTTCTGCTTTTCTGTTCCTAGTGCTGACCTGCTATGGCACTAAAATCGTCCTCCAGTGGCTTAAGGAGAGAAAGCTGGTGATCAACAAGATCTCCCAGCTAGGTCCAATGGACCCATCGACCAACAGCAGGTGTGATCTTCCAGACATTTTGGGGGTTGTGTGTGAATGAAGTAGCCACCAAAACGTTAAAATATGGTGTTCACTTAAAATCGGCTACAACTTGCAATTTTCACTCCAATATGAAATATATCAGTCTTCTAACTGTCCATTGTGCAACTCAGATCAAGAAATGGATTCAGAACATCTCAAAATGTGTGCATCAGTGGCTGACCATGACAATATCTTTGAAAAATATTGGAGTGCAAGAGGTCAAATGACTTTATTGTCAAATGTCCTGGCATTAGAAAACAACAACATTCCACATTGGATAGCCCAGCAAATCGTAACGCATTCCGCGTGGATGTCGAATAATAATGCAAGAAATGTCGTGAAGGACCTTAGCTAACACTGCTGCCAGCGCGTTCTTCGCCGCAGGTCAGTGCGACTCGCCGTCGCCGTGGCCCGGAGCGTCCCATCGACTCGGGGGTGTGTAACAGTTGGCAAAGTCACGGACACGCACTATTCCTGGGCCCTTGTTTACATTCTCTAGCTTTTATTGCAAAGTGATTCTCCTTGTTGACCGACTACAATGACAGTCTAGCGGTTCGAGGCATGCTGAGATGAAACGTATGGAAGCAACGTGGACGAAT
Organism: Periplaneta americana; assembly: GCF_040183065.1. Lineage (NCBI taxonomy): Eukaryota > Metazoa > Arthropoda > Insecta > Blattodea > Blattidae > Periplaneta > Periplaneta americana. Next base: position 179,115,081 of record NC_091120.1, on the reverse strand, counting down.
GAGAGAGAATGTACGGAGAGAAACGACTGTAAATGGCTAAAGAGAAAGAAGGTCGATTGTGTGTTTAAAAGAAGTCTGAAGAAAACGTAAAGGCAATGTTAACTAAAATCGTTACAAAACTGAAATTTAGTGTACAAATAAATAAATGAATTAATAAAATGAATGAATTAACGAACGAAGGTACGGACGAACGAAGAGTTAATGAAGGAACGGGTGGATGGAATGAATGAAGGAACGGACGAACGAACGAATGAATAAACGAGCGAACGAAGGAACGATTGAAGAAACAGAAGAATGAACGAAGGAATGAATGAATGAACGATTGAAGAAACGGAAGAATGAACGAACGAATGAGTGAATGAATGAAGGAACGATTGAAGAAACGGAAGAATGAATGAATGAACGAATGAAGAAATGATTGAAGGAAAGGGAAAATGAACGAACGAACGAATGAACGAACGAACTAAGGCACGATTGAACAAACGGAAGAATGAACGAATGAATGAATGAAGGAACAATTGAAGAAACTGAAGAATGAACGAACGAATGAATGATTGAACGAACTAAGGAACGATTGAAGAAACGGAAGAATGAACGTACGAACGAAGGAACGATAGAAGAAACGCAAGAGTGAACGAATGAATAAGTGAATAAACGAACTAAGGAGCGATTGAAGAAACGGAAGAGTGAACGAATGAATGAACGAAGGAACGATTGAAGAAACGAAAGAGTGAACGAATGAATGAACGAAGGAAAGATTGAAAAAACGAAAGAGTGAACGAATGAATGAATGAACAATGAACTATTGAAGAAATGGAAGAATGAATGAATGAACGAAGCAAAGATTGAAGAAGCGGAAGAATGAATGAAGGAACGATTGAAGAAACGGAAGAATGAACGAATCAAGGAACGATTGAAGGAACGGAGGAATGAACGAACAATGGAACGATTGAAGAACGGAAGAATGAACGAAGGAACGGTTGAATAAACGGAAGAATGAACGAATGAAGGAACGATTGAAGGAACGGAGGAATGAACGAACAAAGGAACGATTGAAGAACGGAAGAATGAACGAACGAACGGTTGAAGAAACGGAAGAATGAACGAATGAAGGAACGATTGAAGGAACGGAGGAATGAACGAACAAAGGAACGATTGAAGAACGGAAGAATGAACGAAGGAACGGTTGAAGAAACGGAAGAATGAATGAAAGAACGATTGAAGGAACGGAGGAATGAACGAACAAAGGAACGATTGAAGAACGGAAGAATGAACGAAGGAACGGTTGAAGAAACGGAAGAATGAACGAATGAAGGAACGATTGAAGAACGGAAGAATGAACGAACGAACGGTTGAAGAAACGGAAGAATGAACGAATGAAGGAACGATTGAAGGAACGGAGGAATGAACGAACAAAGGAACGATTGAAGAACGGAAGAATGAACGAAGGAACGGTTGAAGAAACGGAAGAATGAATGAAAGAACGATTGAAGGAACGGAGGAATGAACGAACAAAGGAACGATTGAAGAACGGAAGAATGAACGAAGGAACGATTGAAGAAACGGAGGAATGAACGAACAAAGGAACGATTGAAGAACGGAAGAAAGAATGAAGGACGATTGAAGAAACGGAAGAATGAACGAATGAAGGAACGATTGAAGGAACGGAGGAATGAACGAACAAAGGAACGATTGAACGGAAGAATGAACGAAGGAACGGTTGAAGAAACGGAAGAATGAACTAACGAATGACAACGAACGAAGGAACGATTGAAGAAACGGAAGAATGAACGAACGGAGGAACGATTGAAGAAACTGAAGGATGAACGAGCGAACGACTGAAGAAACGGAAGAATGAACGAACGAACGACTGAAGAAACAGAAGAATGAACGAACGAATGAATGAATGAATGCATGAATGAATGAATGAATGAAGAAACGGAAAAATGAAGGAATAAATGCTTTGTTGCCAGGCAAATATGAACAGTAGCTGAGCGATGATTTCAGTACTGTTTGTTTTGGTTCATACTGTAATTTGCTCTACATTTTAATAAGATATACTGTATGTCGGTCTACGATTTTACATGTTCTTCGAGACTGAAAGAAATTGCACATTTCACTGAACCTATATAACTCAATGTATGTACAGTGCTAAAAGGTGGAAAACCTGGCACAACGCTCTGAACTTCTCTGCAGTGTCTACCCGATAGTTCCCAGCTGTTCGCTTCCCACAACAATCACGTTGCTAATGGTTCCGTATCGAGTCGGCACACAGACGTTTCAGTTTTCTGCCAGCAGTGCAAAGTGATATCCAACAGTGTAAACTACATGAGTCATTGCCAGTTCTCTATTTACTAAAGACCCACGTTCGATCCCGGTTCAACCACACGTAGCTCACCAAATGGTTTATCAAAAAAATGGGACTCAAAGTTTCATCCCAGAGACATTCTGTGAATTTCTCGATGGAAGAAGCAAGTGTGAACACGGTTTACTGCTAGCAGCGCTTCGTCTTCCTTTGGTCATACAATACTCGTTGTCATGGGGACGATAGGGTCAAGTAGGGCTAATAGTAAAACAAGCCGATCTAATTTGGTACAGACTTTGAAATGTATCAAAGTTTCAGTTTGAACAAGTTTAAAACTGAGGTTATTGAAGTACATTTTATGCTTTTTAAGGAGTAATTCATTCATTCATTCATTCATTCATTCATTCATTCATTCATTCATTCATTCATTGTGTTCTGCCCAAGGACAGGTCTTTCACAGCAAACCCAGCTTTCTCCAGTCGTTCCTATTTTATGCCTTCCTCTGTGTCTCCTCATATGATCCATATATCTTAATGTCGTCTATCATCTGATATCTTTGCCCCGAACTCTTCTCCCGTTCACCATTCCTTCCAGTACATCTTTCAAAAGGTAGCTTCTTTTCAACCAGTGACACAGCCAGTGACGGCGGCAAAAACTACAGCTTCGGCACGTCGTTCATACATGGGGACTCTTGGATGAATAAGCAAAATAAAGTGCCCTCCATTGAATTAAAAAGAAATTGTTTAACCCTATTATTCATTACTTCACTCGTACTTAACATCGATAATTTTTAAAGTAAAGTTCGGAGAACATTTCTCCTCATTCTATGATATAAAGTCAGGTGTCCCTCAAGGTTCAGTCTTAGGCCCTATACTATATACAATTTATACAGCTGATTTTCCAATTTCTAATGAGGTATTGGTGGCTACTTTCGCTTATGACACTGCTATTCTTCCTTCACATGAAGATCCATCAACATCATCTGAAAACCTGCAGAATGAATTGAAAGAAACAAAAGACTGGTCAATTAAATGGAGAATACAAGCGAGTGAAAACAAATCAGTTCATGTTACTTTCGGAACCAGAACTGAAAACTGTCCTCCTGTAACACTGTACAACAAAGAACTTCCTTAAGCAGACGATGTTAAATATTTAGATATGCATTTAGATCGCCGATTAACATGGCGAAAACATATTGAAACTAAACGTAAAGAATTAAATTTTAAAACATCAAAAATCTATTGGTTATTGGTTAAATCAAAACTGTCATTAGAAAATAAACTTCTTGTTTATAAAGTCATACTAAAACCGATCTGGACATACGGCGTCCAACTGTGGGGAACTGCTAGCAACTGAAACATTGAAATACTGCAGAGGTATCAGTCCAAAACTTTACGTTCCTTTGTCACTGCACCATGGTATGTACGTAATGATGTCATTCATCATGATCTAAACATTTCAACTGTAAAAGAAGAGATTTATAAGTTCAGCAAAAAATACCTGCACCGATTAAATCAACATCCGAATCATCATGCATTAAATTTGCTGGATAATAGTCAAACAATAAGGAGACTTAAAATGACCAATGCTCTTGACCTTCCATTCATTTTTACTACAACTATTTAAAACATTGTTGTTTTTCTTTTGGAGTGTTGTCATGTCATATTCCTTTATAATATTTACTTATTGTCTATTGTAGACAGATTGTAAATGTGGCACAAGTATTATTAAAAAAATTATTATCTATGAGCCAATATATCAGGGAATTATGCATGTCACATGTAATGACTTTAGCAAATAATTAATGAGTCCTTTTGAAACAACACACGCAATGCCAGTCTACTCGAAGATTCATGGGTCGTTGTTTTTTGTGTTACGTAGAATAAATTTACAAATTAAGTTATTGACGAGGGAGGAACGTTTTACAAAAATTAATTAATCGTACATGGAATTATTTCTACTTTGAATTACGATTTGGTACTAAGTTGTTACTAGTTCCTGTGAAAACATAAAATACGACACTTATTCTTGAAGATATTGTGGTCCTATATATTTGGAATGAATCCTCATTTCTGGCCATAAATAACACAGAGCCATCTGGGGACTTCGTAACAGAGAAAATCTAGCTCACATTTCATCTTCTGACAGTTACATGGGCGACGGCATTGTGTTTCGTTGCAACTGCTGGATCTTAGGCATTATTACGTACAACCACACTACAGATTCTACCAGAAGTAGATCGCTCAAAACGGATTGTATAAAAAAAATACATTTATTAATGTATTTCACTCTCAGTATGTCCGGACCTAAATTAAGTTAGAACAATATCATATTACATTCAAAGTGTTACTAGTGGTTTGAGCAGCAAATGCTGTATTTATTTTCTTGTACTAGTTACGATTATCGGTCTTACTACAGTAGCGTGCAAATTAATCCGAACACGACATATTTTTACATTTTCTGTCATTGTTGGCCTCACAGCTGCTTATACCGCTTTAATTGACATCTGTAGTACGTGTAATTCCATTGTTGAAGGTCTGTCATTATTTTTTTCATAATATGTGACATTTTGCCTGTCGTTTTGTACTTATAAGCATTTCAGTTGTGTTGAAGACTTAATACTGCAAACCTGTGTACATTCTGTCGTCTTCACAAATGGATACAACTCCACGAAAACGGTCTAAAATTATAACACTAGCAGAGCATTCTTCTATGACACAGAGGCAAATTGCTGCAGAATGTCACATCGGTTTGGCTACTGTTAATTCGACCATAAAACGATACAGGGAGACTGAATCCATCACACCCCAGAAAAAAGGAAACTGTGGCCGGAAAAAAAAAGACTTCACCTGCAGATGATCGTTTAATTATCAGGAAAAGTAAATTAAATCCTAGACTAACTGCTGTCGACTTAACCCGCGAGTTAATGGCTACCACTGGGGCGAATATTCACGTCACAACAGTGCGGCGTAGGCTTTTGGAAGCTAAACGAGGGGCTCGTAAGCCTATTAAGAAGCAACTTCTAACCCCTGTTATGTGCAAAAAACACTTAATGTGGGCAAAATTACATCAACACTGGACAGTGACTGACTGGAAGAATGTACTTTTTTCCGATGAGTCTCATTTCGAGGTCCACGGCCACCGTGTTTCTTACGTACGGAAAGGATCCGAAAAAGTAACAGCAGCTCATCTCCAACAAGCACCCAAATACCCCCCCCCCTAAAGTAATGTTTTGGGGTTGTTTTACACATGAAGGGCCTGGAGCATTAATACCTATCAAGGGAATGATGAATTCTGACATATATTCACTTATTGGAAACCAGAATCGTACCCCAGCTGCAAAAATCATTTCCGGATGGCAGAGGTGTGTTCCAACAAGACCTAGCACCATGCCATACGTCTCGAAAAACTACAGAATTCTTCAACAAGAAGAATATTCAGGTACTCCCCTGGCCAGGCAACTCACCCGACATCAACCCCATTGAGAACCTGTGGTCAATTTGCAAAAGAAGAATGAAAAAAATGGATTGTTCTACAAAGGAGAAGATGATTTCTGCCCTCATTGTTGTGTGGTTTCGCGATGAAGAAATGAAGAATATTTGTGGGAAATTAGTGGAATCCATGCCAAATCGTCTCAGAGCTGTTATTAGGAACAAGGGAGGCCACATAGATTACTGAGGTATGTCTTAGATCCTTTTTTTTATCCTGTTTGAGTGTTTTTGCATAAGTAATTACGTTGTTTGGATTAATTTGCACGCTACTGTAATAAGAACTCTATATACAGACGTATAACTGTTACACAGCTACGTCATAGTTTCGTCATTACTTCGTTACGAAAGGTAATAGAATATCTGAAATTCTCTCTTGCATCCGGTAGAGCGCTCTAGTGTGGCGTGTTAAGTACCGATAGTACAACTGGCTCTGATCGATTACCACACTATATTTTGGTCAAAGAGTACAAGCTACAGCAATATTATTCTACTTATTCTGTGCTCTCTGGTGTGTTCTTTTGTGGTTACAAGCCATCCATTATCATAAAATGACAGTCGATACGAACAGCTGTTAGAGGGGCGGCCATTTTTTTCTCTATATACAACGTTTAAACAAGGGGTTTCGTGTATATAACTACTGCAAAGCAATTCCCATTGTATAGTTACAGACTGTTTATACATCCATCGCTTATGCATGGTTTATTAGTAATGTTTTCTGTGTCAACGCACCATAAGTCTCGTATAAAAACTATACACGGTTTATTAGTAAGACCATAAAAGTTTAATCCGATATTGACAGACGTCCGTCCTGCCTCGGCTCTTGACAGAGCCGGGTCCTATCGAGCAGTCTTATAAGCTCCAAGGGCCCGCAGCCCGCAGTCTTTCCGTACTAACCCCGGCTATTTTTACTATTGCAGATGATAGATGAATTGAGGGGGTGAAGAGTTTTGATATAATGATGGAAACGGGCTGCCTGGATGGAAGGCCTTGAACCACAGATACGGCCTAGTTATACAGGGACATCATTTTATTTTTACTAACATTTTTAATATTAACCTGTCTGTCTATACCTTTAGAGAACCGGAAACATCGCTTGCTCTCCCCTACAAGATTGGAGTTCTTTGATACTGGCGTAAAACACAAATCACTCTACTAGGTATAGGATGGAAGAAAAGTAGTTCATCCATTTACGTAAACTAGGAAATATCGCGATTTTGAGTTTGATAATTTTCATTAGGTTTTTCTTTAATCAAAGTACAGTACTGTATTAAGAATAAGTGTTTTTACTCACGAAGTGAGTTATCCATGCGAACGTATTCATTATGCAGTGTATATTATACTGTCTACAGCACATTAGCGTACAATATAGAGAAAGAAGTTAAATTGAAAAATAATCATAATATGAATATTTAAACACAATTTTGAAAATGGTGGCCGTTCATTTCGATACAGGCTTCAGTTCTTTTGTGCATATTATCGCACTATAGACTATTGCATCTAATTCCAATTGCCAGTTTCGTCCTTCGTACTAGTAACTCATGTTGAAATAATTCTGCACCTACTCTACGTACTGTAAATTCAATCTTCACTTCTGCCCGACCCGAAAATATAAAATTACTCAGACATGCTATCTACTGTCCGTCCAAGTGGTTATGCCGTAGGATTGTAGAAAGGGAGGAAATCACGTGACAGTTAATTACTTAACGAGGCCCTTTTATTTAAGTTAAATTAAACAGCTGTATAATATTACGTAAACGTCCAATTCCTAAGAGAAATTAATGTTTTCAGAAAAGAGTTAAGACAGCCCAGTTTTTATAGAGGGGCGAGCAGAAGCAGGTGGGGGAAATCGGGATGCGACGTAGGCAAACGGACAGTACCTGTGCGAAAATATGATTCAATATTGAAAGCTCTTTCGTCACTGGAAAACGCGAACATATTTCTGGAACGTAATATACTCAGTAACTCAGTACTGCTTACTATCTGCAGTCTTGATTCTGTGTGGAGTTGGAACTTCCTTAGTAGAAGGGGTGGGAGTGAAGTACATTCAAAAACTCAGGTACAATAAAAGTTGAAGTAAAAATAAAATGATGTCCCTGTATCTAGGGCTCGAATTTTTAGGTGACAAGAAAGGAAAAATATTTAACTATGTTTCAGTTATTTTATGTGAATATAAACAATATGCAGTACTCACCAGTATAAATTATGCCGTCTCGCCAGCTGCTGGAGAATTACAGTATACCAGCCGTGGCGAAAATGTGATCGTGTGGCAAGCCACTGTGTAACGTGCAACGTGCATAGCACCTATGGAGGGAGGCGGATACCCGAAGGGGAAGTGAAGCAACTGTCTGACTTATTAACAGATTTCCGTTTTCCTTACGTCAAGCACTTAAATATAAGTTTATACAGTACAAGGTAGAAACTAATGTTTAGTACGTGTAACGAAGAAAGAAATGAATAAAAAAAAACATAGGAAACATTATCACAACCTAAAATTAACTGTCTTCAGAATGTCTCTGCGACAGAGTTTCAAAATCAGGAACTATGTCACTTACTGCCAGTCGCAGTTGATTACGAAGGTATTTGTTAGTAGTGATCTAAATTTGATTTTTACTATTTTCATGTTGAAAATAATTTTTCACAAACTTAAGTTGTAGCGAACATGGCTTCAACAGAGCAAGCGAAAGAACGAAGCTTCGGATATTTATTTTTTGTCAAAGATTTGAAAAGTTCAACATTTTTCAAGTCCTTACATCTAGCTTTCATTTAACATCACCTCATTATTCGTACATCTGTTGAAAAAGTATAGACGTACAGAGATAATAATAATAATAATAATAATAATAATAATAATAATAATAATAATAATAATAGGCCCTAATAATAACAACTCTTAACCTTTTAATGTTTCATGAGTGACATATAGTATAATGCCGTTTTATGTTATACAACCGTTTTCCTCGTAATACTTGTGAACAAATCATACATTTAATATTCTCATCATATTGGGAGCAAAAAAATGCGTCCTCCCATACTACTTGAAACTTTCGTTTTTGTAGAGGTACATGGTTTCGAGAGAGACATTGCGATGATACGCCACTCGCAGGTCAAAGACAAATAATGGAACGGAGTTTGACTTCAGTGAGTGAGAGGGTGAAGGTTGGGTGGAGGTAGGAAGCAAGAGAAATGCACAGCTATAATTGCGAGCCACAATGTGCTCGCGAGTCACATTTTCGCCACGCCTGTTGTACACAATGAGATTCATCCTCAAGTTGTCCATCACAAATGGCACGATTATCGCGGAACACTGCATTTTACTGGGAAAAAGAGCGCCCTGGGCATTGATAAACAACATGCACTCCCTAAAGACATGTTTACGATTGGAAACGAAAACAGAGACAGCTGATGTTTATGAAATCATAATTTCTTCCTGAATCAGTATTATGATAGCTTACAAGGTACCGTACATATATTATTACGATGTACTGAAGTATTATATTTCCGTGCAGAAATTCTGCGTCGACATATGATGAAAGATGAGTAGAACGGAGAAAAATTCTCTCCGGCACCGGGATTTGAATCCGGGTTTCCGGAGGATTCGTTACGACATCGGAATGGGAATCCGGTGTAGGTTAGTGGATAGAGCGTCAGCACGTAGAGCTGGAAACCCGGGTTCAAATCCTGGTGCCGGAGAGAATTTTTCTCCGTTCTACTCATCTTTCATCATATGATGACGCAGAATTTCTGCACGGAAATATCATATGTACTTCGGTACATCATATATGCGAAAAACACGCACTTAGTGATTTAAGACGGCGCTTATTCCGTCGGATCCCGGCCACTTAGTCACTCATAACGAGTGTACCTCTGCACATGTGTGGCCATTGTGCCACTGTCATACATCTATGACGCAGTGCATGAGGGTAGGCCACTAGAGGGAATCCAAGAGGTGGAACTTAAACTGAGAGAATTCGATCCGACATCGGGATGGGAATCCGGTGTGGCTTAGTGGATAGAGTGTCAGCACGTAGAACTGGAAACCCGGGTTCAAATCCCGGTGCCGAAGACAATTTTTCTCCGTTTCACTCATCTTTCAATTACAAGGTACAGCTTGATACATGGATTTTGGCCCCTGCAAAAAAAGTCAGTAGACAGACTGAGAGCGAGTTACTCATCACTACTGGCGGGCTGGGTCACACAGGTCAGGCTGCGTGGTCATAAAACCTAACCTTTCTTATCATGTCGCGGTACACTCCGTCTTAAAACACAATATTCTTCCACATGTCCCGTTACTAACCACTACGTCTTTGATTAAACAATGTCATGATGACTTATATTTTCTTGACATGAGTGTCCCTCAGCTTCGAGAATAGATATTATTTTCATTCTTCCTCTTCCCTCTTCCCCTCCTCTGCACATTTGTGATTAAATTTCTTTCTTATGACGCAACACAGCTCGCTCACTAGCCAAACAACCAAGGACAGGGGCCAATAACGTTGAATCGAGCTTTACTTGAGGGGTTCACAACCAGAGTGGACCAAGTCCATCTGGAATAGTTCTGAGATATTGAGTCTTAGGGCCGTATTCATAGAAATTCTTAGCGCGGGCTTCCGGTGGATGATCAGCGTTTTTCGTATTCATAAACCAGTGTTAGCGATATGATATAATTTGAATTCTGTACAAGTAACCAGTGGATATCCGGGACTAGTTTAGTACGCTCGTAGCACGTGCTGCGAAATGTCTATGAATAGCACCCTTAAAGTTCCTGGCTCACGCTTAGCAACCTTCACCTTCCATAGAAGATGCTGCCATCTGTGAAGTAACAAATGAGTTATGGACTTTGCTAGTTATGGCAATGAATAAATCTAAGTTTTCTTCATCCGAGATTGTATTAATCCACAAACTGACCACTGGTGGACTTAGTCCACTCTGGTTGTGAGCCCCTCACTTCTAAATGACATATCAATGTTTATGTGTGTTAGTTACAGTACAGTTCTTATCGCTTATGATGAGAGAGCAGACTGGAGTTCCACAGGTCCAGACGTCCAGTTCCAAGAAACAGTTGTTAGTTGTCACGTCTAAGCAACTGTACTGAACATTCGTGTGATGATTAATCTCAAATGGGGCTTTTGTAGGGAAATATTTGATGAAAATTTAATTTTTATCTGTTTTTGTGTGAATATTTGAAAATATGTTTACACAAAAAAATTCAAAATACAGTAGAACCTCTATTATCCGTGGTAATGAAGGGGTGGACTGAACGGTTAATCGAAAAAATCGGATAATCCGTACCATAAAATATTTGCACAATCCCATACTACAGTCTCATAATATTCCTCTGTAGTGAATCAAAATATGCTAGATAGTGAATCAAAAGTTCACTAATTCAATTCTGATTGTCAACGACGGGTTTATAAGGTTCAAGGACGTTCCTTATGATGGTTATTTGCGGACATATAGGAATATTAGAGGACTCCTGTTGTAGATCTACATACGTTATACACTTCATCCTTATTTTTCATTAAATCGCGCACAGTTGTGATGCGAAATGAGACGCGGTTTTTCTTTTCCCGAATCTCTCAATTATTATTTGCACTTTTATTTCGATACTTAGCAAAACACTTTTGACACTCGTGGAAGGTATTTTGCATAAAAATTATGAAGTATGGGCATTCGATCAGTAGGACAAGGACTGAATGCTGCAGAGGTTTGCTATATATTGTGCGAAAGTTCTTGTGACTATTTCTTTGAAAGCAGATAGTGACTATTTTACAAGTTGGGAAAAACATCTTCAAGTAACGTTCTTATTGCTTGCAATAGTACTATGTAAAGGTAAAGTCTTTTAATAAAACACTCTAGAAAAAATATTATTATAATGTAAAGTAGACGCTATAGGCCTAGTACCAAGTTTCTTACATGTTTATTTCCGTAGTAAAGAAACAAAGAAAGAAAGAAAGAAAAAGAAAAGAACAACAGAAAGACAGTCGGATAATCCGCCGATCAGTTAATAGGATGGCAGATAATCGGAGTTCTACTGTATGTTTTTATGTGAAATAAAATTTAAATAGTACATTATGCAACGAGCCTATAGGCCTAATGACGCGTCTTAATTATCATTATAGGCAAGTTTCATACGACTTTTTACGCTCGACCATATTTCTAACTGAAATTATTCAGATGTATACATTTTATTTGTATCTGACAAGATCGGAAGTGACTTGTTCTAGGTCGTGAATTGTGAGATGTGCGCAGACGCGAAAGTATTGATTTTTCCCGAGGAACAATAATGTCATTGACCTTGATGTAATCCCGTTAAACTTGATATAACCTTGATTATTTAATTCGACATTGAAAAACGAGATGACAAATTGAATTTGTTTGAATATTATCTACAATTAACGCTAATTATTATCTTAGTAACAGAACATAACCTTCTGCGACAGTATTGGATTTCCAGCCTCGTGACTTTTCGCTAATTCTCTTTCGATTGCATATCCGAGAATAATCGATACTTGCGGTTTTATAACGGTACAAAGCTGACTTGTCATTGGCTGAACACCTGTACTTTAATGAGTAGGTGTACTTTAATGATGTGCATTAAAGGACTGCTACCAGGTGTTTAATTACTACATTTCGGCATGGTCGAGCATAAATATATGTTTAGGTGACCCTGCCCGAAACTTAAAACACAATTACGAATTTCTATTACAATGCAAATAAAATATTTATTTACCTAAGAATCATAGCTCTAGTCACACCTTAGAATTACTGCCATTTACTACCAGCATTTCTGCTACTGCTCCTTCTGACGATACTACTACTGCTTTGTTAACCGCTACGGTGTTATTGGGTTTGGGTGATAAATGTAAGCCAGATAATCGTCGTGGTGACTGAAGTATCGACATGTTAGTAAGGCCACGCACATCGCACATGGGCGGGGCAGGTTGTCAAGGAGCTTAGGAGCGAACAAAACACTGCCGGCTATGCGGTGCGACACAAAATTGTCTAGCAAACAGCGACACTTGATTGGCATGGCTGCCACCTGTCCGCATCCCTGTGGGCGGTTTCTTGGCCTACGCTGTAGTTCGTTTATTTAATTACCACTTGTTTCACAAAAAGTATTCAGTCGATAACTGTCCTGTTGGATAATATATATAGGACACACATCTTTTTATATACAGAAATAATACTTACAAATGACTTTTAAGGAACCCCCAGGTTCATTGCCGTCCTCACATAAGCCCGCCATTGGTCCCTATCCTGTGCAAGATTAATCCACTCTCTATCATCATATCCCACCTCCCTCAAATCCACTATAATATTATCCTCCCATCTACGTCTCGGCCTCCCCAAAGGTCCTTTTCCCTCCGGTCTCCCAACTAACACTCTATATTCATTTCTGGATTCGCCCATACGTGCTACATGCCCTGCCCATCTCAAACGTCTGGATTTAATGTTCTTAATTATGTCAGGTGAAGAATACAATGCGTACAGTTCTGCGTTGCGTAACTTTCTCCATTTTCTGTAACTTCATCCCTCTTAGCCCCAAATATTTTTCTAAGAACCTTATTCTCAAACACCCTTAATCCCTGTTCCTCTCTCAAAGTGATAGTCCAAGTTTCACAACCATACAGAACAACAGGTAATATAACTGTTTTATAAATTCTAACCTTAATATTTTTTTGACAGCAGACTAGATGACAAGAGCTTCTCAACCGAATAATAACACACATTTTCCATACTTATTCTGCGTTTAATTTCCTCCCGAGTGTCATTCATATTTGTCACTGTTGCTCCAAGATATTTGAATTTTTCCACCTCTTCGAAGGATAAATATCCAATTTTTATGTTTCCATTTCGTACAATATTCTGGTCACGAGACACAATCATATACTTTGTCTTTTCGGCATTTCCAAACCTATCGCTTTACTTGCTTCAAGTAAAATTTCCGTGTTTTCCCTGATCGTTCGTGGATTTTCCCCTGACATATTCACTTCATCCGCATAGACAAGAAGCTGATGTAACCCGTTCAATTCCAAACCCTGCCTGTTATCCTGAACTTTCCTAATGGCATATTCTAGAGCGAAGTTAAAAAGTAAAGGTGCTAGTGCATCTCCCTGCTTTAGCCGGCTGTGAATTAGAAAAGCATCAGATAGAAACTGGCCTATACAGACTGTGCTGTAAGTTTCACTGAGACACATTTTAATTAACCGAACTAGTTTCTTGGGAATACCAAATTCAATAAGAATATTACATAAAACTTCTCTCTTAACCGAGTCATATGCCTTTTTGAAATCTATGAATAACTGGTGTACTGTACCCTTATACTCCCATTTTTTCTCCAATAACTGTCGAATACAAAAAAATCTGATCAATAGTCGATCTATTACGCCTAAAACCGCACTGATGATCCCCAATAATTTCATCTACGTACGGAGTTAATCTTCTTAAAGGAATATTGGACAACATTTTGTACGACATCGACAAAAGTGATATTCCTCGAAAGTTACCACAGTTAGTCTTGTCCTCCATCTTAAAAATAGTTACAATTATGGACTCCTTGCATTGTTCTGATGCAATTTTAATAATGATAATAATAATAATAATAATAATAATAATAATATGAACTGGTTTAACTATCTGAACCCTGTGTGACATCTGACTACGTAGAGTTGAAAATGGTAACTGAAATACGAAATAGGGTAAACATGGGTAATTTCGTGATAATTTCATGAAAACTAATTTAAAATGCAAATGTGTAAATATATCCTTAATCCGATTTTTTCATCTAAAAGACGATAACTTGCTGTACAAATCTGGAGACATAAAAGATTGGATACGTTCTTGAATATGTGTCAAAAACCACTTTTACAACTTAAGCTGAAAGGTCGGTTATTTCGTGATAACCTTGGTAATTTCGTGAGAGGTAGAAGAATTGTGGAAAAATTCATTAAAGTCAAATGAAATTCTCATTTATTGTTACAAGACTTCAAACATAGTAATTCCGTCTAATATTCATAGCAAGAAAACATAGAAATACATATCAACAAATAATAAGAATGAAATAAAAGTAAAAATTGAAATTGAAAAGGGATCTTCTTTGCCTTGAAAGGGTGAACACTTTTATTACGGACTTTACTATAGCCTATATTACTAGGGTAACTCCAAAAGTAATCCATAACGTTTGCTTAAAAATTATATTTTTGTCCTACAGCTTTGCTATTTTCACAGAATGTAGATGCATCCTTAAGGAACAAAATGTCACTTTTCCACATAATCCCCGTCCCTTTCAACTGCCTTACGTAACCTAGGAACGAGGGCCTGTAGACCAGCACAGTAAAAGTCTGGACCAACACGTCTGAGCCACTCTTTAGCAGCGTGCACAAGGGAGTCATCTTCTAACCTCGTTCCGCGAAGGGATCCTTCAGTTTACCAAAGAGATGGTAATCGCAACGGTGCCAGTTCAGGACAGTAAGGCGGATGTTTCAGTGTTTTCTATCCGAATTTTCTGATCTGGTCTGTGGTCTTGTGACTGGCATATAGCTGTGCGTTGTCGTGCAATAGCAGAACATCCTGCGTCTCCCAATGTCGTCGAACACGACTCAGTCTAACTTGAAGTTTCTTGAGAGTTGCAACATACCCGTCAGAATTAATGGTGGTTCCGTGTGGCATGATGTCCACAAGCAAGAGTCCTTCTGAATCGAAAAACACAGTAGCCATAACGTTTCCTGCCGAAGGTGTACTTTTGAATTTCTATTTCTTTGGTGAATTTGCATGATGTCACTCCATTGTCTGCCTCTGTCTCCGGTCCAAAATGGTGGAGCCATGTTCCATCTTCTGTCACAATTCTTCCAAGTAAGCCATCTAGCACTTATCATTGACATTTAGCATGATAACAGTTCAAACAGAAGCTACACTGAACCCATTGCATCTCCGTTTTCTTTTTTGTTATCACATCTTGTCTTCAGATTTCTAAAATTCCTATTGTAATACAATTTTTAAAATAGTATAAAATGTAACACTTAATGTTCAACAAAATTTCGCCTCAAACAGCTAAGATTTCTATCAGTAAAGATAAGCCTATGTGGCGACTATAGATGTATCTAAAATTCCAAAAACATTTCCTAAAATTTCATTAAGATATAATAAATCTTTGTACCAAATATCATATGCTTACTTTTAGTAATAAGCATGTAATGTAATTAAAAACATCCACAAAATTTTTACGCCTGAGAAGTCGACGCAAACTTGCTCTCTCCAAACATAAAATCTCACTGAAGTAACTACAATAGTTACACAAAGCTTAGCTGTATGTTTCTGGAAACCGGACAACATATGCAATCCCTTGGCGGAAATTTGGATCTCGTAACGCCATTGGTTAGTTCACAAAAGAGCAAAGAAAAAGTATCACGAAATAACCACTGCCACGAAATTACCCATGTTTACCCTATATTTTATTATTATTATGTAGAATTGAATTCTTTGTATAAAGACACAAGAAAAGTTAATACTAAACCATCTGTTGTATGGATCAGAAATTTTGACAATAAATTAAAAATTTCCAAATAAATTATTTAGTACTGAAAATGATTTTTGGAAACGTTTGGCATTAATGTCCAAATTAGGAAATATAAGATATAAATCTGTAGGCTTGGGAAAATGTTCACATGTTCCTTTGAAAGGAGAGGTAAGAAAAATCAGAATCTTTCCTGCAACAAAAATTCTAAATCTCTTTTTTTGGTATTGTATAGTTTAAAACTGCTAACTTGTAAACCATATATTAAACATGATAATTTATTTACTAGAAATATCATAAGTACATAAATAGCGTAATTTACAAGTATGAAAGTAGGCTTAATTGTTCCTTGGCCCATCTGCTACGTGCAATTTTTATATTAACATATGTGAACCGCCTATAATCATTGACAGCAGTTAAATGAATAGACCTAAATGAATAAATGAAGATATGGAAGAATTAATAAATGAAACAATAAACGAAGAGATTAATGAACTAGTAAACAGATTAATAAACAAATGAATAAAATACATAGGCCTAATAAATAAAGCTGATTTGAAAAATAATTAATCCAATGATGAATGAAAGAAGAAACGAACGAACCGGTGAATTAATAAATGAACAAATCTGTGGATGAATAAATGAACGAAAGGCTGGATGTATAAATGAAAAAACGGGTGGATAAAATGAACGAATGGATGAATAAATAAACGAACGGAAGAGTGAAAATGTGAACGAACGGGCGAATGAATAAGTGAACGAACAGGTATATGAATAAATTAACGAACCGGTGAATGAATAAGTGAACAAACAGGTATATGAATAAGTGAACGAACAGGTATATGAATAAATTAACGATCCGGTGAATGAATAAGTGAACGAACAGGTATATGAATAAGTGAACGAACAGGTATATGAATAAATTAACGATCCGGTGAATGAATAAGTGAACGAACAGGTATATGAATAAGTGAACGAACAGGTATATGAATAAGTGAACGAACAGGTATATGAATAAATTAACGAACCGGTGAATGAATAAGTGAACGAACAGGTATACGAATAAATTAACGAACCGGTGAATGAATAAGTGTACGAACAGGTATATGAATAAATTAACGAACCGGTGAATGAATAAGTGAACGAACAGGTATATGAATAAATTAACGAACCGGTGAATGAATAAGTGAACGAACAGGTATATGAATAAATTAACGAACCGGTGAATGAATAAGTGAACGAACAGGTATATGAATAAATTAACGAACCGGTGAATGAATAAGTGAACGAACAGGTATATGAATAAGTGAACGAACAGGTATATGAATAAGTGAACGAACAGGTATATGAATAAATTAACGAACCGGTGAATGAATAAGTGAACGAACAGGTATACGAATAAATTAACGAACCGGTGAATGAATAAGTGTACGAACAGGTATATGAATAAATTAACGAACCGGTGAATGAATAAGTGAACGAACAGGTATATGAATAAATTAACGAACCGGTGAATGAATAAGTGAACGAACAGGTATACGAATAAATTAACGAACCGGTGAATGAATAAGTGAACGAACAGATATACGAATAAATTAACGAACCGGTGAATGAATAAGTGAACGAACAGGTATATGAATAAGTGAACGAACAGGTATATGAATAAGTGAACGAACAGGTATATGAATAAGTGAACGAACAGGTATATGAATAAATTATCGATCCGGTGAATGAATAAGTGAACGAACAGGTATACGAATAAATTAACGAACCGGTGAATGAATAAGTGAACTAACAGGTATACGAATAAATTAACGAACCGGTGAATGAATAAGTGAACTAACAGGTATACGAATAAATTAACGAACCGGTGAATGAATAAGTGAACGAACAGGTATACGAATAAATTAACGAACCGGTGAATGAATAAGTGAACGAACAGGTATACGAATAAATTAACGAACCGGTGAATGAATAAGTGAACGAACAGGTATATGAATAAATTAACGAACCGGTGAATGAATAAGTGAACGAACAGGTATACGAATAAATTAACGAACCGGTGAATGAATAAGTGAACGAACAGGTATATGAATAAATTAACGAACCGGTGAATGAATAAGTGAACGAACAGGTATATGAATAAATTAACGAACCGGTGAATGAGTAAGTGAACGAACAGGTATATGAATAAGTGAACGATCCGGTGAATGAATAAGTGAACGAACAGGTATATGAATAAATTAACGAACCGGTGAATGAATAAGTGAACGAACAGGTATATGAATAAATTAACGAACCGGTGAATGAATAAGTGAACGAACAGGTATATGAATAAATTAACGAACCGGTGAATGAGTAAGTAAACGAACAGGTATATGAATAAGTGAACGATCCGGTGAATGAATAAGTGAACGAACAGGTATATGAATAAATTAACGATCCGGTGAATGAATAAGTGAACGAACAGGTATACTAATAAATTAACGAACCGGTGAATGAATAAGTGAACGAACAGGTATATGAATAAATTAACGAACCGGTGAATGAGTAAGTGAACGAACAGGTATATGAATAAATTAACGAACCGGTGAATGAATAAGTGAACGAACAGGTATATGAATAAATTAACGAACCGGTGAATGAATAAGTGAACGAACAGGTATATGAATAAATTAACGAACCGGTGAATGAATAAACGGACGAAAGACATGGTGAATGCATAACAGAAGGAACCAACAGGTGAATACAAGACAGAAAGAACGAACGGATGAGTTAGTAAATGAACGAACTGGTGGATGAATAATGAACGAAAGGGTGGATGAATAAATGATCGAACAGGTGAATGAATAAGTAGACGAATGACCGGGTGCGTGAATTGAATGAACGAAAGGATGAATATGACAGAAGGAGGAACAAAGTAAATGAATAAATTAAAGGCGGAACGGATGAATAAATAACCAACGTGTGAATGAATAAATTGACGAACGAGCGGGTGAATGTATGGATGTAGTAATGAATGAATGCATGACTGAAGGAAAGAACTTGTGACTGCGTAATTGAAAGATCAGTTAAATGAATAAAAAGAAATGAAGTTAATAAACTGAAGTATTAATAAATACATGAATAATTGAATGATCATTATTAAGTGGTTGGACGATTAGATAAATGAATAGAGGAATAAGTAAATACAGATGTAAAATAAATAAATGAATGAATAAAATAAATAAATAAATAAATATATATATAAATAAGGAAAGCAGGAAGGAAATAAATAAATAAGTAGAGAAATAAATAAATAAATAAATAAATAGAGAAATAAATAAATGAATGGAGAAATAAATAAATAAATAAATGGAGAAATAAATAAATAGAGAAATAATTAAATAAATAAATGGAGAAGTAAACAAATAAATAAATAAATGGAGAAGTAAATAAATAAATGGAGAATTAAACAAATAAATAAATAAATAAATAAATGGAGAAATAAATAAATGGAGAAATAATAAATGGAGAAATAAATAAATAAAGAAATGAATAAATAAATAAAGAAATGAATAAATAAATAAATAGAGAATGAATAAATAAATAAATAAATAGAGAATGAATAAATAAATAAATAAATAGAGAATGAATGAATAAATAAATAAATAGAGAATGAATGAATAAATAAATAAATAGAGAATGAATGAATAAATAAATAAATAGAGAAGTAAATAAATAAATAAATAGAGAAATGAATAAATAAAGAAATGGAGAAATGAATAAAGAAATAGAGAAATGAATAAAGAAATAGAGAAATAAATACAGAAATAGAGAAATAAATAAAGAAATAGAGAAATAAATAAATAAATAGAGAAATAAATTAAGAAATAGAGAAATAAATTAAGAAATAGAGAAATAAATAAATAAAAAGAGAAATAAATAAATAAAAAGAGAAATAAATAAATAAAAAGAGAAATAAATAAAGATATAGGGAAATAAATAAAGAAATAGAGAAATAAATAAAGAAATAGAGAAATAAATAAAGAAATAGAGAAATAAGCAAAGAAATAGAGAAATAAATAAAGAAATAGAGAAATAAATAAAGAAAGAGAGAAATAAATAAAGAAATAGAGAAATAAGCAAAAAATAGAGAAATAAATAAAGAAATAGAGAAATAAGCAAAGAAATAGAGAAATAAATAAAGAAATAGAGAAATAAATAAAGAAATAGAGAAGTAAGCAAAGAAATAGAGAAATAAATAAAGAAATAGAGAAATAAATAAAGAAATAGAGAAATAAATAAAGAAATAGAGAAATAAATAAAGAAACAGAGAAATAAATAAAGAAACAGAGAAATAAATAAAGAAATAGAGAAATAAGCAAAGAAATAGAGAAATAAATAAAGAAATAGAGAAATTAATAAAGAAATAGAAAAATAAGCAAAAAAATAGAGAAATAAATAAAGAAATAGAGAAATAAGCAAAGAAATAGAGAAATAAATAAATAAACAAATAAATAAAGAAATAAAGAAATAAATAAAGCGATGAACAATGCAAATAATTATGCATGAGATCTCCATTATCTCTAGCAGATCGAACAGTTACACTATCTATTAGCATCTGATGTTACATGGCATGACCCTCAAGCAGAACTTCTTCCTAGAAGCGTGGCGGCGGAGGTGGGTGGAGACGGTAGGAAATCCGCCATCGTACCTAGAAATTGTCGGTCGGTGGGTCTTGTTCTTGTTCCGGCCCTAATTATTCCGGTCAGGAGCCGTGCCAATACCGCCGCGGCTTCAAGCCTCGACGGGTCGGGAATGCCGAACCGATAAATCAGCCGCTGTTCTTGCATGTACAAAGAGCGGCAAGTTCCGCCGCATAAAGTAGTCCACGTATTACCAAACTCATTTACTGACACCCATCCTGCATCCGTAATGTCCGTTCACACACAAGGCCCTCAAAAAGTGTGCTCGGCATGGTAAACCATGTACTGGGATCGCATCTCTCTATTAATGCAAGGAAATTAGATTACTTTATATTCACGGAAGTACACGTTAAAGGCGTCCCTGACAGTGCAGAACTGTTTCTGGTTCCCTTTAAGCTGTATGATATTCTGTCTGTATAGCGATTTCTCCTGAGCTGATAGAAGAATTGAATCGGTCGTACCTGTAAGGCAATAAGTCAAAATTGGACATTTTTTTTTTAATTTAACATTAGGAACTATTTAAGCAAGACCTATCGATCGACGCAAGAAAGAATTAAGTAAATCTTCTCCTTGTACAGGGAGATGATTTTATTTTTACTTCAATTTTTATTGTACCCGAGTTTCTGAATGTACTTCACTTCCACCCTTTCTACTAATGAAGTTCAACCGTCCTCCACACAGAACCAAGACCGCATATTCAATTCAATTCAATTTATTAAGCCATTAAACATACAGTGATAGGCTTCGTCACAAAAAAACATACATATGAAAATACACATATAATTGAAAACAGTAATTAGAATGAAAACACAAAACATTTTGAAACTCTAAAATTAATGAAAACACTTCACTCTTATGTAATAATTGTAACTAATCTAAATAACTTTATTTATTAAAAAACAATTTCGTATGAATTATGTTAAGAAACTCATCTACAGAGTAGAAAGGATTAATTAAAAGCCAATTATAAAATCTAGTTTTGAAACTATTGGTTGGTTAACTTATATTATTGACTGGGAAGCTTATTATATAATTTCATCCCCATGACAGAAAAATTTGTACTAGTTTTATGTAATCTACAGTATGGAATATTAATTTGTTCACTATTTCTAATTTCATGATCATGTATATTGGCTATTAATGAGTAATTGTCTATAATTTGTCGAGTGTAAAGGACTAGGTCGTATATATATATATATATATATATATATATATATATATATATATATAAATTTATGACAGTTAATATCTGTGATTGATTGAAAAGAGGTCGACAATGTTCAAGATAGTTTGATTGACATAGAATTCTAATGGCTTTCTTTTGCAAAATCAAGACACTCCCAATTTTGCTACCATTTCTCCAGAAAATTAAGGCATACCTAATTATCGACTGAAAGAACGAAAAGTAGGCACATCTTAAATAATTTTGAGAAACACAAGTCACTAATTTCTTTAATAAATATATAACACTTGATAATTTTGTGCACATATATATATATATATATATATATATATATATATATATATATATATATACTATATATTTTTCCCATGTTCCCATATACAGTCATAGTAGCCTTACGGTCATAGTAAACAGTACGTTCCAGAAATATGTTCGCGTTTTCCAGTGACAAAGGAGCTTTCAATATTGAATCATTTTCGCACAAGCATTGTTGTCCATTTGCCTACGTCGCATCCGGTTTTCCCCACCAGCTTCTATTCGCCCCTCTGTAAAGGGGCTCTTAGCTCTTTACTGAAAACATTAATTTCTGTTAGGAATTGGACGTCTACGTAATATTATACAATTGTTTAAAATAACTTAAATAAAAGGGCCTCGTTAAGTGATTGTCACGTGATTTCTCCCCTTTCTAGAACCCTGCGACATAACCACTTGGACGGATAGTAGATAGCATGTCTGAATAATTTTATCTCTTCGGATCGGGCAGAAGTGAAGATTGAATTTACAGTACGTAAGGTACTCTTTTATAGAGTAGGTACAGAGTTATTTCAACATGAGTTACTAGTACGAAGGACGAAACTGGTAATTGGAATTAGATGCTATAGTCTATAGTGCGATGATATGCATATTGGAACTGAAGCCTGTATCGAAATGAACGGCCACAATTTTAAAAATTGTGTTTAAATATTCATATTATGATTATTTTTCAATTTAACTTCATTATCTATAGTGTACGCAAATGTGCTCTAGACAGTATAATATACACTGCATAATGAATACGTCCACATGGACAACTTAATTCGTGAGTAAAATCACCCGTTGTTAATAGTGTACTGTATTTTTATAAAACATAAACTTAATGAAAATTATTAAACTCAAAATCTTGATATTTCCTAGTTTACGTAAATGGATGAACTACTTTTCTTCCCTCCTCTACCTAGTAAAGTGATTTGTTTGTATTTTACGCCAGTATCATCGAACTCCAGTCGTGGAAGGAGGTAGCAAATGGTGTTTTCGGTTCTCAACCGTTGATATAAAGTTATAGCCAGGTTAATATTAGAAATGTTAAAGTATATGATTATGTCTCGTGACCAGAATATTGTACGAAATGGAAATATAAAAATTGGAGATTTATCCTTCGAAGAGGTGGAAAAATTCAAATATCTTGGAGCAACAGTAACAAATATAAATGACACTCGGGAGGAAATTAAACGCAGATTAAATATGGGAAATGCGTGTTATTATTCGGTTGAGAAGCTCTTATCATCCAGTTTGCTGTCCAAAAATCTGGAAGTTAGAATTTATAAAACAGTTATATTACCGGTTCTTCTGTGTGGTTGTGAAACTTGGACTCTCACTCTGAGAGAGGAACATAGATTAAGGGTGTTTGAGAATAAGGTGCTTAGGAAAATATTTGGGGCTAAGCGGGATGAAGTTACAGAAAATGGAGAAAGTTACACAACACAGAACTGCACGCATTGTATTCTTCACCTGACATAATTAGGAACATTAAATCCAGACGTTTGAGATGGGCAGGGCATGTAGCACGTATGGGCGAATCCAGAAATGCATATACATAGAGTGTTAGTTGGGAGACCGGAGGGAAAAAGACCTTTAGGGTGGCCGAGATGTAGATGGGAGGATAATATTAAAATGGATTTGAGGGAGGTTGGGTATAATGATAGAGACTGGATTAATCTTGCACAGGATAGGGACCGCTGGCGGGCTTATGTGAGGGCGGCAATGAATCTTCGGGTTCCTTAAAAGCCATTTGTAAGTAAGTAAGTAAGTAGAAATAAAATGATGTCCCTGTACAAGAAACTGTTGCTACTGGTAACGTGAACGGACGAGGAAAGCTGTAGTAATGTAATACATATTTTGGAAGTAAAGTGCATTTACTGTGGAAATAGAGATGTAAATAGGTAAATACTTATGGTCTTACTAATAAAAACTCTATATACAGACGTTTCACTGTCTTATACTTATACAATGAGTAGCTCGTTTATAAGTCGTGTGTAAATTCCTTACCAATATTCACTACATACGTCGTGTATGACTGTTACACATCTACGTCATAGTTTCGTCATTACTTCGTTACGAAAGGTAATAGAATATCTGAGGTTCTCTATTGCATCCGGTAGAGCGCTGTAGTGTGGCGTGTTAAATATCGATAGTACAACTGGCTCTAATCGATTACCTCGCTACATTTTGGTCAAAGAGTACAAGCTACAGCAATATTATTCTAATAATTCTATGATCTTTGGTTTGTTCTTCTGTGGTTACAAGGTAACCATCGTCATAAAATGACAGTCGATACGAACAGCTGTTAGAGGGCGGCCATTTTTTTCGCTATATACAACACTTAAACAAGGGGTTTCGTGTATATAACTACTGCAAAGCAATTCCCATTGTATAGTTACAGCCTGTTTATACGTCCATAGCTTATTCACGGTTTATTAGTAACGTTTTCTGTCTCAACTCTGCATAAGTCTCGTATAAAAACTATACACGGTTTATTAGTAAGACTGTTAAACGAAAACGATACTATATTATGGAACTATATTTTTACGCGCAAGTAGTTCGCAGAAATAATTATACCAATGATATTTTTTTAAGTAGGGACAAGTGCATTTTTGACATCAGGGTTTAAAACTTCAGTGAACATATTATAGTACGCCTATTTACTTAATAAATATCACAATTAATTTTTTTTTTCAATTTTTGTTGCAATAATGACGTACTGAATATTTTAATCATGTGTCAAAATGTATAGGAATACAACCGAAGGAACTGCTTCTAATCTATAACCTCTGACTTTTTTGTAATATTATTCTCCTGGAAACGCGCTAACTCCATCAGTTTCGTTGTACCGCTCGATTGCTTCGCATATTGGAGCTTCTTAAAATATAGCCTAAAAAGTTTGTAAATGACTTAATTTTTCTGTGTAATTAGATCCAGTTGAATCGTAACTTTGATGGTTTTACGTTAAAAGTTTGATGTGTTGCGGTTTATTTAACAACTTAATATCATTTTGTTCTTTATAGGCATTAAAATCCGGTCGTTAAAGCGTCAGTAAATAAGACTAATATCTCCATGTCTACCGCCTAGACTGTCTTTTTTTTTTCCAGACTTTGTTTTTATCGCTGCACATATTTATCATTAGTTATGTAGATACAGAGAGAGTATTAGTAAACGTAGAATATTTCATTTTCACATATAGACCAAAGCACGTAATTTCGGCTCTGTGAGCACGTTTTGACTGCTTTTGTTTTTTTTTTTTTGTTATATTTATACGCATCGGAGGTTTAGGATTTAATATACTGGTCAGTATTGTACGAAATTAATCAAAATTATTACTTACTTACAAATGGCTTTTAAGGAACCTGAAGGTTCATTGCCGCCCTCACATAAGCCCGCCATTGGTCCCTATCCTGTGCAAGACCAATCCAGTCTCCATCATCATATCCCACGATTATACCAAATACATATTTTAAGACTTCTATTAATCTTCAATCCTACAGATGCACATTCAGAATTAATGTGACTATTACACTTTTACTACGTCATAGTACTTTTGACTAATAAAACGGTAAGAAAGGACGTCTTTAAACCAATCATGGCTGCTTATCGCACAATTTTATCGCTTCCCTAGTATTTGTTTAATTTTATCGCTTCCAAAGCATTTGTTTGTTTTTATCATTACACTAGCATTTGTTTCTTTGTTTGTGAACATTTCAAACTGCAAATTCTTTACGGTATTATAAAACATGCTTTGCGATCGTAATTTGTTTCCCGCGTAGATAGTCGACTGAAAATGGCGGCTCCGTTCAAACATTTTGGTGAAGGTAACATTAGTGAAATAGTATTTTATAGTCCCGTCGCTCTTATTTCCGGCAGCCAATCGCGTTGCAGGTCGGCTACATTTAAACGTGTGTGTCTTGTGATTCGCTATGACGTTATGCATTTCCTAAGGCTCGATAAATACTTAATATAATTCCCCGCCATTTTAGCTCTTTCGTTGGCGATCGCAGAAAGCACACGAGGACGTTATTTGCCGCTCAATTATTTGCTGAATTCAGTGCTTTTGATTTGTTATCATAGGAGCTACGACATGATAATGTATAACGGTGTGGCAAATAGATTCCTCGTCTGGTAGCTCGGCAACGAAAGAACAAAAATGGCGGACGATACTACCTACCTAGACTTTGTAGAGCCTTCACTTCCTAAGATGTAAGCAAAGAGGAAGAGTCACGCCGGGAATAACATCGTCGCGACTATAGTAAGTCAATTAATATCTATTTTATTGTATTAGAGTACTTCATTTCTTCTAATCTTTATATAGGCCTACTTTTTTCTAATCGTGTAATAGTCAATTAAATCCCACTCGACTTTTGATTTTCTCTAGATAAATAAAAATCTCTAGTGAGATTACTGTTGATAATTTAAGCCAGGACGCGGGGATATTTTAGATTAAGCTCTTCAGTTGGTGGTAATTATGTCCTGGAAAAATGAATGACTAGAAAACGGTACTGCCTAAGACCCTGATGTGTAAAACATGAGTGTAACATATTTTTGTATTGCGAAATTTGAACTTTTTGTTTTAGCACAGCACTTCACATAATCAACTCTTCTGTCATTTGGGATCAACGAAATGAAATACAACTTTTACAGTCGATAGAGAAGACAGTGAAGATTATGAAAATGCCATCGCCAGAATAACGACTTAAGTAGAGCTAAGCCATTATGCACCCAGCGTCTCAATCGATATACGAGTATTCTGAGACTTGTCGAATAACTTCAATAGATTACGTGCTAGATGACCTCTTATCTAAGTAAAAATTTCTATACAGGGTGTCCGGGAAAGACCTGATGAAAAAGGAGTAATCATATATCTGAAACTATTAAAGTTATTACCTCATTGTTTCCACAGTTAGAAAGAGAAACTCAATAAGTTTTGTTACCTAGCAGTATGTTACGCGCGTGTGAATACCATTGCGCGAGGAGAAAACGAGAAAAAGCTCGTTCTTCACAGCGTACTGTCATTGCAAGTTATCTTGAACTTCCTGAGCGGGGACAGAGGCGCAGAGGGAAGGAAGCGCGTAACGTGCTTGTCAAAAAACATGGAACTATTTCCTTCACTGCGTACCAGTAGTGTTAACATGGAGCAGCAACCACAGGGTAGTACTTATGGTGAAATCACACCACCGTGGAAAAAAGTAACGCTGTCATCCACAGCGGAGAAAGAGAAATTATCGCAAATATAATTAAGTGTTGCGAGGAGGAAAAATTAAACAAATGTTTCCTGGAACCTCTTGATAAGGAATATGAGAGAGCGGCTAAATACTCTGGCAAAAGTATTAGTTCCGTGAAGAGAATTAAGAATAATATTGAATTAAAACCGATTGAACCTCACACTACTCCGGGAAAGAATAGGTATGTAATGTTTAGAAATTATAGCTATAATAGTTATGTACAATAGTGTGTGTGCTGTGAGCGACATAATGAATTACTGTTTTAAGTTATTATTTTGTTACAGTTTTGTAAAACATATTATTTCATTCCAGAATTAGGACTTGTGTAAAGTAATTCGGGATATAATCGAAGAATTCTATCTTGTTCAGAAAATAGTACTTATGATTAAGAAGATAATTCCGAATGGATGATAATTAATTTTGGATCAAGCGATGAAGACGATGACGATGATGGCAGAATGATAGGGATATGGATTGTGTATAATTGTAAATTAATGTAAATTCAAATAATAAGTCTGTATAATATTGTTATAAGAATATGTACATATCAGCCGTAGGTGTAAGTCATGTAAGCCTAGATAATGTATAGAAATAGCTGTAGTAACTCCGCCATTGCCGGTCCCCAGCTCGGACGAGAGAGGAGGAGTGTACACACGATTATATTTAAATACTTACTCATTATAGGTTAATTAAAACCTGCTACGAAGCTATGTTCTCATCTCAAAACCAGAGTGTCGTGAGATGATGTCTGTATTGAACCAAGTTCTTTTACAGTAGAGAGCCGTAAAGTGCAAGAACCAATGTTTTCTGAAAAGAGTCACGTTACCCGAGGGAGGGGCATCCTTGCCGTGCCGTTACGTTGATGAGTACATGCCGTACCGAGCAGTTCGAAAGACAGACTTAGGGGATGTAAGGTTCAAGATAACTTGCAATAACAGTATGTAGTCAGTCTTGCTCCGAGAGCTGAGAATGCAAGTGTACAGCCGGACAATGTTTAGGCCTACTACAGTAGGAAATGCAGAATGAGTTTTGTGACTGGCTGAATTTAAGTCGGTCAAGCGTGTACCACGTCATTTCCAAACAGACAAGAACTCACAGTGACAGGTAACACAAACCTGAATATTCTGCGAAATTACGCTGTCCCACAACTACCACCAGAAACCGTGTTTCAACAGAACGGAGCCCCCCCCCCCCCAACACTATGCTAACCATGTGCGCACTTTACTCGATGACACATTCCCTGACCGTTGGATTAGGAGAGGAGAACCTACACCATGATCACCACGGTTGCCGGACACGACCCCAATGGATTTCTTTCTGTGGGGTTTCGTGAAAGATAAAGTGTATCGTACTCCTGTGACCGATATTGAGAGTTACGTGGCCGAATCTACGAAGAAATAGGACTAGTCACACCGGGATGCTTTCGCGTGTGTGGCAGGAGATCGAGTATCCCCTGGGCATAGCCCGGGCCGCAAATGGTGCTCATATAGAGGCACATTAAAACTTACCGTGTTTCTCTTTGTATCTGTGAAAACATCACGATAATAAATGCAATAGTTTCAGAGATATAGTTATTTATTTTTCGTCAAGTCTTTCCCGGACACCCTATACTTGGCAGTTTCCGTCGTAGTTCTATCCATTGCAACTGTTTCCTCAAGCAATAGCATTTACAGTAACAGAAGCAGTGGACTACGTTTCGTATTTCACCAGATAGCTAGAAATTTGCCTGTCTTAGGCCCGTAACACACTTGCAGAGTTTTCGCCAGCGAGAAATGTGTTGCGAGAAAATTAAAAAATTGATAACATGGATTCAAATGGACGTCCACACACTGGAAGAGATTCTCGCTCGAGGCAAAAACCTCGCGCGAGTTTCTCGCTGGGATCGCTAGCTCAGCGAATTTTCTTGACACATTTATCAAAGATGTTTGACATTTATACTCTTTATGACGATTGAATGTAGAAAAAGATATCACTGGTGGCGATGAATTGTATTGTTTTTATTTGAAAATGAGGAAGATGGCTGATAATCGAACTTGTACGATGTCACCCGTAGGCCTATTTATAGGATACACGGGATGAAAACTATAAAAACACGAAACTTAAAGAAGAAATTTTGAGACAAATATCAGATTATCTGAAAATAAATAGGGTTATATTTTATTTTGGTCAGATTTAATAGTATTAATTAAACATTTGAAATAATGTATCTATAGGATGTGTTAAAAGTTTACATAATTTTAATCAGAACATAGCAAAGAATCCTCTATCATATAATGAATGGCAAAAAACTGTGGTCTATTCAACCTGAAATAATGCCTAAACGTATCATCATTCAAATCGAAACCAGTGTCCAAAACTCGCCCTTATTTTCGTAAGATACAATGTGATTTTCAGATATTTCTGGCTTTAATTTTAGGCCTACTTTTTCTTTTCATTAACAAAATATTTTCATGTAACTCGATTTTCTCATCATCTGAATACTCAGATTCAACATAGCGTTCGTACGTAATTTGTAAAGTACGACAATATACTTACAGGTTATATATTTAAGTACGACAATATACGTAAATGCATAACCTATAATATTTCCCCCAACGAGTCATTACTATAATCAGAAAAAATGCTTTCTGCATGAAGGCAGTGCATAGATGATCATAGTGAGGTGTAATCTGTGATAGCGAGAACTCGCCAAGTGTGTGGAGGAAGGCTCTTCGCCTCTTTCTCGCAACACATTTCTCGCTGGCGAAAACTCTGCAAGTGTGTTACGGGTCTTACATGGCGACTCTGTCCCGATTTGTGATTTCCTGATGATAATTATAAAGATTTCCGGTGACCAGTAATTAAGGTTTGTAACGACCAGACCTGCATATAATGTTAACTTTCTTACTACTGCAGTGAATAGATTTGATGTGTGAACTTTAGGAATTTTGCGATTGTCGGGGATCGAACCGACATCGCGGTTTGCGTGGACGTGAAGTTAGATTCTGAGAAATGAGAGCGCGTAAATCACGGCACGTGCAGGTGTGCTCTGATCGCCATAATTACGCGCTGAAATTGAATAATTGTCCACGGAAATTAATGGCAGCCGGCAGGAGGGGCGCTATGAATTAAAATGTTGGTGGGTTACTTTCACAATTGCAGTGAAGCCTGGGTAAAGTGACCAGATTCATATCGATAGAAAAGAGGACACAAAGCTTAAAAAAGGAGAACATTGTTCGAGAAAAGAGGACAGAAAATATGTACTTAGATTTAGGCTTAGGCCTATATCATACTATAAATTAAATCAATATCTATTTTCTTACAAAATATTTACAGTACAGATTTAGGCTTATATCATACTTAAAAAATGTTAATATTACAAAAATAATTATGATGAAACTTAATAATATCAGACATATATACAAATTACGAAAAGGAGGACATTTCTTGATTTTCTTAAAATCCGCCGGACCTCGAACAAAGGACTAAAATGGAGGACATGTCAGGGCAAAAGAGGACGTCAGGTCACCCTAAGCCCGGGACATTTTTAATATGCGTCACATTAGTTAATTCCTTTTCTGTCTTCCTGATTTAGTCCATTATAACACCTCTTACACATTTCTGGTTTACCGTAGAACATACATCCTCTTTCTAAGTTATATGGGGATAAACATACGTGTTCCTTTGTTTTCTTATTTTCTCTTTCTTTTAATTGTTTATTTTTAACTTCATTTCTAGTCTTCTTTTATTACTTTATCGTCTAATTTAATTATTAGTTTATTTATTCATTCTTATATTATTCATTGTTTAAATAAATAAATAAATAAAGTAAATAAGCAAATAAGTAAATAAGTAAATAACTACGAGTAAATAAATAAATACGTAAATAATTAAGTAAATAAATAAATAAGTAAAGATGTAAATAAGTAAGTAAATAAGTAAATAAATAAATAAGTAAATAAATTCGGATAAATCGGAATATAGCGAACGCCAGTAGGGGAAGTTATCCCCACCCACATGAAATGTGCATTCGACACAACACTAACCTATCACGTACAGTGTCTGATGAGCTAGTAGGGGAAAAGTGGAAGGGGTCGTGGACGGAGCTTCTACATTCGTTATATTGCGATTTGCCCCTGTTTCTTAATTTCTTCCTTTATTTTCAATTGCTTACATCTTTCTTTATTTAGTATTTTATTGCATACGTTTTATTCTACATTTGTACATTTCTTACGTTTTTCTGTCTTTTTTTCTTTCTTTCCATTACCTATTCATTTCGATTTTTTTTTTTCCTGTATCTCGAGATTATTACATTTTTGTTAATTGCTTCGTTTTATTCTGCGTATTCCTTCACATCCATTTTCTGCCATCATCTAGAATTCTAGATATTTCCCTCCTTTCTTAATGATTCTTACTTACTGTCAATATGACTTTCACGAGATACCGTACTGTTTGCATTCTTTCCGTACTATTATTTCTTTTCACTTTTTCCGCTGTGTTGATCATTTCTGGTTCTTTCACTGGCACTGGCAATCCTATGAAGAAGCTCGGAACGTCGTCGTGCTACTGTAGACTGCGGTTGCATCAGGTTTAATGGAGTTTGTGTCGCTGCAACTTCCGTTCTCGTTAGAAAACCCAAACAACTTGATTTAGAGGCTCGGGGACATTTACCCGCTTGATTTATCTGCTCAGAACTCTCTCGCAGCGCTTAACGACACCAGGCGGCAGTTAAACGCACCACAGCATCAAGTTAATCACTCAAACAAACTTGCAAAACACCACTTTGTGCTTATTGCAGCTTTTTCATTTCGTCCACCTCCTCCTGTCTTCCTTCTTCGCCGGTTCCTCCTCTTCCGCATCATTCCCTTTATTTTTATATTCCCTTCACATCTTTGGAGTCATCTCTCAGCATTCTATTTTCCTTCCACCATTTCCTTCACATTTCCTCATCATCATCTTCTGTTTTATCATCCAATAATATTTCTCTTATTTATTTCTAACCCTCCTACACTCCTTACCTTCGTCACTTTCCCCCTTTCCTATATTTTTACTTCTCTTTCTCACCCATTAACTTAGATTTCATCCTTCTTTTTTTTGTCTTATTTATGCAGAGTGTTAAAAAAGCCTTCAATATTTTGAAAGGTAAGGTCAAGTAGGGGTATGTTATAAAAAATCAATCTGTAGTTGCAATTTTTCTATCAAAGCATATACAAATTTGAAAAAAAAATTAAGTCATATATTATGCTACTTTGAATTGAACGGGTTACATCAGCTGCTTGTCTGTGCAGATGACGTGAATATGTTAGGAGAAAATCCACAAACGATTAGGGAAAACACGGGAATTTTACTGGAAGCAAGTAAAGAGATAGGTTTGGAAATAAATCCCGAAAAGACAAAGTATATGATTATGTCTCGTGACCAGAATATTATACGAAATGGAAATATAAAAATTGGAAATTTATCTTTTGAAGAGGTGCAGAAGTTCAAATATCTTGAAGCAACAGTAACAAATATAAATGATACTCGGGAGGAAATTAAACACAGAATAGATATGGGAAATGCCTGTTATTATTTGGTTGAGAAGCTTTTATCATCCAGTCTGCTGTCAAAAAATCTGAAAGTTAGAATTTATAAAACAGTTATATTACCGGTTGTTCATTATGGTTGTAAAACTTGGACTCTCACTTTGAGAAAGGAACATAGGTTAAGGGTGGTTGATAATAAGGTTCTTAGGAAAATATTTGGGGCTAAGAGGGATGAAGTTACAGAAGAATGGAGAAAGTTACACAACACAGAACTGCACGCATTGTATTCTTCACCTGACATTATTAGGAACATTAAATCCAGACGTTTGAGATGGGCAGGGCATGTAGCACGTATGGGCGAATCGAGAAATGCATATAGAGTATTAGTTCGGAGGCCAGAGGAAAAAAGACCTTTAGGTAGGCCGAGATGTAGATGGGAAGATAATATTAAAATGGATTTGAGGGAGGTGGGATATGATGATAGAGAATGGATTAATCTTGCTCAGTATAAGGACCAATGGCGGGCTTATGTGAGGGCGGCAATGAACCTCCGTGTTCCTTAAAAGCCAATAAGTAAGTAAGTATTATGCTACTTTAGACATACAGTAGGCTTATATGAAGTATTTAGGGTTCAATTTATTTTTTATTTGTAATAGTCGATAATATTAAAACAAAAACAGTGTATCACAATAGCTTTCTGTGTTGACTATTGTGGTATACCTATAGGGCAATTCTGATGCAGTGCTATAAATCCCGAAAAGACAAAGTATATGATTATGTCTCATGACTAAGAACATAATACGAAATGGAAATTTATCCTTTGAAAACGTGGAAAAATTCAAATATCTTGGAGCAACAGTAACAAATATTAATGACACTCGGGAGGAAATTAAACTCAGAATAAATATGGAAAATGCCTGCTATTATTCGGTTGAGAAGCTTTTGTCATCTAGTCTGCTCTCAGAAAAGCTGAAAGTTAAAATTTATAAATCAGTTATATTACCTGTTGTTCTGTATGGTTGTGAAACTTGGACTCTCACTTTGAGAGAGGAATAGAGATTAAGGGTATTTGAGAATAAGGTTCTTAGGAAAATATTTGGGGCTAAGAGGGATGAAGTTACAGGAGAATGGAGAAAGTTACACAACGCAGAACTGTACGCATTGTATTCTTCACCTGACATAATTAGGAATATTAAATTCAGACGTTTGAGATGGGCAGAGCATGTAGCACGTAGACACTTGTATTTCCCTATTTTGACTGTGCTGACATTTTACTGACTGACCTCTCCAGCGACAACAAAACGAAACTTCAACGTGCTCATAATTTGTTTGTACGTTTTGTAAGCAATGTTCGTAAATATGATCATATTACTCCATCCCTGGAAGCAATAGGTTGGCTTAAACTAGATAAGAAAAGAAATTTACATTCACTTCTCTTTCTCTTCGAAATCTTGAACTCTTCTATTCCTTCGTACCTGTCGTCTCGCTACACTTACCTTTCTTCCCACCATAATCTGAACACACGCTCTAGTCATGAAACAATACTAACAATACCATCCCATCGCACCTCCTCATACTCATCCTCTTTCACAATAGCCCTGCCAAGACTCTGGAATTCGCTACCTGCTAGCATCAGGGACTGTCGAAATAAAATTGAATTCAAACGCAAACTTACTAGGCACTTGGTCAGTAATTGATTTCTTGTAAATGGTTTCCTTAATCTATCACAAAATATTTCAATATCCAGTAGTTTCGTCACTATACAATTGTGTTATTCTAGGTTTAATTTGTAATTCAGTAAATATAAAATATTATTTGTTTTTCTATGATAAATTATCTAGCTTTAATTAGTCAGGTAATCTTTTCGTATTTTGATTTTTATTGTAATTGTAATTGTAAATTTAATACTAATTGTAATTTTATTCTTCATATTGTAGTTGGAATCTCCTGGTAGAGGGGCAGAGATGGCCTGACGACCTTATCTCTACCAGGTTAAATAAATAAATACTACTACCACGTATGGGCGAATCCAGAAATGCATATAGAGTGTTAGTTGGGAGGCAGGAGGGAAAAATACCATTGGGGAAACCGAGACATAGATGGGAGGATCATATTGAAATGGCTTTGAAGGATGTAGGATATGATGATAGAGACTGGATTAATCTTGCACAGGATAGGGACCGATGGTGGGCAAGTAAATAAGTAAGGTATCATGTAATGAATAATGAAATCAGGAGAATTAAATAGGGTTCTGACTATTTAATACGTTACCTTAAGCGGATTAACAGATTTCTCTTAGTTTCTATGATGCTTGAAGCGTAAATATGGAAATATTCTCACAGTACTATAAAAAAGGATATAAATGCAGTGTTCCTTTGTTATAATTTCCATTTCCCCGTTAAATTTCACCCTTGCAGCGCCCTTGTTTTCAAATCCTCACAATCCACTCACCCCAATGCGTTAAATGACTATAGAGTGAGTTATTTTCACTATATAAAAGCCAATGTGCAGAGTGAATTGTTGGGAGACAGATACAGAGATGAATGGGATCTCTCGGACATTCAAGTCGATTATATCTTCCACTTCTCATTGGATATAATTCCTGAAGGATGAGGAGGGGGTTGACCGTGTATCAAGTAGTTCATACTGTTGAAATTGTAAGGGTGGTTCATCTGTCTTCCAAAGATATGAAAATGGAATTCTCTGATCTTCTCTTACCTCTTCCGTCTCACTTCTCTCCTTCGCTTCTTCTCTCTATCTCTTTTTCAGTCTCCATCTCTCTCTCTTTTCTGCTTTTTCTCTCTCCCGCTAGATGACGCTCTCTTTTTCTTTCCACGCCTTTTTCATTCTTTCTCTTTCTGTGGTACCTTCCGATATCTCTCTTTTGTCATTTTCTCTCTATCGATTTCCCATCACGAACTACATAAAGAATCTTCCTAACAGAAGATTAAATTATCCGTTTATTGTATTCGCTGACCTGATTCACATTTTCAATCACACAGGTATTCCTCGCTTGCTTCTGACTGAAGCCTGGCTAATAACAGAACCGTGAACCTTAACATATTCGTAATACCTGGAGTTAGTAATGCAAGTGTGATCCTTCAATGTATATTATATTTCTGCGTCATATGATTTTTATTAAAATAACTACATAGATACCCGAAGTCCCTATTTTATCCCTGGGAATACTGCTTATAACAATCCCAGGGGCGGCTCGTCCATAAGAGCTTCGGAGCTGCAGCACTCCCTGCTTTGACAGGAAAATAAAAATAATATTTATTTTAATTTGTAGAAGAATTGTTACAGCTTTTATTGGTAAATTGCTTTATATTTCATCTGGCCGGGAATGTGTACTATTATCATATGCATTATCTTTTTGCGCGTCGACTGTACTGGAATTGACACTGCATTCAAAGTCGTCCTGGGATCTGCAGGGTGGGACAGATCATAGAGAGTGTGTCTTGCTAGGTCAGGGAGTAGAGAGGTGAAGGGAAGCAGAGGGAAACTGCCGCTGTTTAAAACCCATATTTCGCTGCAGTGACTTGCAGAGCCAGGCGACAAGGAAAGATCTTTCCTCCCCTCCCGCAGAGCTATTGTAATGCTACGTCAAATGGATTCTCTATTCCCTTGAAACTTAATAACAAAATTTTTATTTTCTCTTCACATACTTATTGTTGTAGAATCTTATCGAGTTAATATAACGAAATTAATATTCTCTTTTGCCTTATTATTACGTATATATTCAGTCTCCAGCAGAACCTAATATTTGCCTTAACTCAAAATGATTGCACGAGTATAATCCTTTTGATATAGCACTTAAAATACGAAAGAGACTTCTTTTCCACTTTTAGAAAATTGTTGACCATCAGTATATCTGAGTGTTGCTTTGGTGTGACGTTTTAGTACCGTAACTTAACCAGTGCAAATGTGCAAGCATGAGTGTGTGTGAATTACAGAATATTAATTTTATTTTTCTCAAATTTCCCTTGCGGAGAAAATTGACGCAATGAAGTGAAATTAAAAGGTCGTTCGTTACCCGACTTAAATCTTACTCAAGCTTCATCCAGCCGAAATAGTGCATATATGTAAGGAAGTATAACAATGAAATTTACGCTGAGCATTAGTGGTTACCTCCGCTTCGGTGGTGATACTGCTTAGGCTAGGAGTGGTGTGACAGATTTAGGACATTTGCTCCTAAAAATTAAAAAGCACGAATCTTCGCAATCTCACCTGAGAAATGTTTCATTGGCTATATTAGGCAAAACTAATATTGCTGCGCAATTAAGTGAAACGAACAGAACAAACATTCTCAAACATAATCAAGAAGTGAGAAAAAATCGTGAAATTATTTTAAAAAATATTGATTGTATCAAATTTTGTGGCCAATATGAACTTCCCCTTAGAGGACATGATGAAAAAACGATTCGAAGGACTCTGGTGTATTTCGTGGGTTGCTACAGTCCGTGAGTAATCTAAACGAGCCTCTCAAAAATCATTTGGAACATGCCACTGTTTAAAGGTAATTCTAAGACAATTCAGAATGAACTGGTAGATTGTAAGTTGAGTGTCTGCCGATCAGAAATTCAGACTGAAATCGATGTTATTAGTTTTTTTTTTAGCAAATGATGCCACAGACATCTCTCCCATTCCACAAGTTCACGAGCCGCCACTGAACAATCCTGCAGTAGGCCTGCAGCTTTGAAATTTTCAGCTGCGTACAATGTGTAGGAAATAGCGTCTGTTGTGTCGATGAGTGTGAAGAAGCAGCCATTATAAGATGCCTGTATTGTGAAAAGATGCTGTATCCTGAACATTTCTTCATGAACCCGCATTATCATGTGTGAACATAACAGATGAGTTTACCCTAAATATTATCCATTTCGTCTTAAATGCAATTATGAACATATTCAACTTCTAAATATGGAAGAAAGTAGTTTCCTCGCATCTAGTGCTCTCTGCAAGTAGGTTATGAGTGGGGGGCAGATTTTGATGAAAAGTCGTCTTCTTATTTTTTACATTAGGACGATGCCCATTAATGTAGAAATCCTTTCTATGTTAATATAAACGTAAAAAAGTAATTTTTATATTTATTTTTTGCATTTTTGACGTTTTTTTAACTAATAGTTCATTTTTATATTTTTCGGCATTTTTTGGTCATTTTTAATACTTTGAAGATAATATGAAATGCATTTTACTTTCTTCTTTACCGGTAGGTCTGTTAAATCATTTTATAACCACATAGGTCAGTAGTAATTACCTACTGAATAAGTGAATAACAGTGAAGTTTGAGTTTTATAGTTTGGAACAGACTCTAAAGTCCATCCTTCATTCCACTGAAGGCTTCACTTCACACAACGGAAGTAATATAAAATGCTTGACAGCAGCTTAGTTTAAGTGAGGACTTTGACCGCTACTGTTCTTTTGTCGGTACGAGGGTACCTTTAGAATTTATGTTTGGAAGAGGGGGAACTTTCACCATGTCCTGGACAGGACGTTGTGTCCTCAACATGGTTCGGAAGGGATGTCTACTGTAGTAGAGAGTATTTTTAACACAAAGATTGCAAGAATGCACGCTGCGCCCACAATTTTTGTCATTCACACTCCCTCATCTGGAAGATCTGGTAACAAAAGTGAAGGGCGGAAGGAGGAGACGGAGAATGAAGGCACTGACATGGACCACTCCTGATTGAAACGCACTGTAAACCCTCATTAAAATCTATAGCTTTCCCTTAAAACCTTCATTTTGTTCCATGTTTTTTTTCCTTTATCTTATCCAAATTCTAGAAGTTGCCTCCTCTCTCCAAGATTTTCAGGGCAGTCAT
The DNA here is from genome assembly GCF_040183065.1 of Periplaneta americana. NCBI lineage: Eukaryota > Metazoa > Arthropoda > Insecta > Blattodea > Blattidae > Periplaneta > Periplaneta americana. Next base: position 179,076,047 of record NC_091120.1, on the reverse strand, counting down.
TGAAACAAGGTGACTAATTTTTAAGAAGTTGTGGTGTGAGTACGGTGAATAATATTTAAATGCCATTTTCTTTTAATTATATGTCATCTTTCTCTTAGTTTAAGGGCATTTTAATGATCATTTTAAGTAGATTTTTAGGTCATCAACATCCGCCCCCTAGTTATGACTAGGCCTAAGCTGCGGGCAAGAAGAACATTCAATCCAGGTTTTTAAAATTGCTGTATTTTCACAAATATGCAATTCCGAAACGAGAGATCTTCACCGTAAAATAGTCTACATTAACACTTTCAGCCAAATTTGTGTGCTACTGAAAACCCTCCCTTCTAGGAAGAACATTGAATAATTATATTTCCGCGAAAATCTCGAAATATTTAAATTTAAGTATGCAGAATACAGAATATAATTACAACAATAGAAATAAAATAATACAATGAATATAAAAAGAGGATACAATAATATTAACAAAATTTGAGGACCGAATGAGCAGCGCTCGTGTTCGGTCGCAGTTTAGATATATTATTAATATAAGAGGAATATAGAAAATAAAATAAAATAGGAACTGAAGTAAAAATTACAGCTACAGTGAAATTATACAGGGACATCACTTTCTTTTTACTAACATTTCTAATATTAACCTGGCTGTACCTTTGGATTAACAGGGGTTGAGAACCGGAAACACCGTTTGCTACCCCCTTCCACGACTGGAGTTCGATGGTACTGGCGTAAACAAACAAATCACTTTACTAGATATAGGAGGGAAGAAAGGTAGTTTATCCATTTACGTAAACTAGGAAATATCGCGATTTTGAGTTTGATCATTTTCATTAGGTTTTTGTTTAGCTAATCAAAATACAATACAGTATTAACAATAATTAGTGTTTTTACTCACGAACTGAGCTATCCATTCGGACGTATTCATTATGCAGTGTATATTATACTGTCTACAGCACATTAGCGTCCAATATAGAGAATGAAGTTAAATTGAAAAATAATCATAATATGGATATTTAAACACATTTTTTAAAATGGTGGCCGTTTATTTCGATACAGTTTTTAGTTCTTTTGTGCATATTATCGCACTATAGACTATTGTACCTCATTCCAATTAGGCCTACCAGTTTCGTTCTTCGTACTAGTAACTCATATTGAAATAATTCTGTACCTATTCCATAAAAGAGTACCTTACCGGTACGTACTGTAAATTCAATCTTCACTTCTGCCCGATGAGAAAATATAAAATTACTCAGACATACTGTCTACTGTTCGTCCGGGAGAAATCACGTGACAGTTAATTATTTAACTAGGTCCTTTAATTTAAGTTATTTTAAACAGTTGTATAATATTACGTAGACGTCCAATTCGTAACAGAAATTAATGTTTTTAGAAAGGAGCTAAGAGAGCCCAGCCTCTAGCCTTTACAAAGGGGCGAACAGAAACGGGTGGGGGAAACCGGGATTCGACGTAGGCAAACGGACGATAGTACCTGTGCGAAAATATGATTGAATATTGAAATCTTTTTCGTCACTGGAAAACGCGAACATATTTCTGGAAAGTACTATACTCACTGTTTACTATAATCGTAAGGCAACTTTGACTGCATACGCGGTCTTGGTTCTGTGTGGAGAACGGTTGGAAGTTTACTAGGGGGTGGAAATGACGTACATTCAAAAACTCAGGTACAATAAAAATTGAAGTAAAAATAAAATGATGTCCCCGTATAATATAATATATTAATACAGAGACATCATTTTATTTTTACTTCAAATTTTTTTGTACCTGAGTTTTTTAATGTACTTCACTCCCACCCCTTCTACTAATGAAGTTCAACCGTCCTCCACACAGATCCAAGACCGCATACACAATCATAGTAGCCTTACGGTCATAGTAAACAGTACGTTCCAAAAATATGTTCGCGTTTGCAATGACGAAAGAGCTGTCAATATTGCATCATTTTCGCACAGATACTGTCGTCCATTTGCCTACGTCGTATCCCGGTTTCCCCACCAGCTTTTATTCGCCAGCTAGTGGCTGGGCTATCTTAGCTCTTTTCTGAGAACATTAATTTCTGTTGTAATATTATACAACTGTTTAAAATAGCTTAAATAAAAGGACTCGTTAAGTAATTAACAGTCACGTGATTTCCTCCCTTTCTACGACCCTACGACATAACCACATGGACGGACAGTAGATAGCATGTCTAATTAATTTTATCTTTTCGGATCGAGCAGAAGTGAAGATTGAATTTACAATACGTAAGGTACTCTTTCATAGAGTAGGTACAGAATTATTTCAACATGAGTTACTAGTACGAAGGACGAAACTGGTAATTGGAATTACACACATTAGAACTGAATCCTGTATCGAAATGAACGGCCACGATTTTGAAAAATGTGTTAAAATGTCCATATTATGATTATTTTTCAATTTAACTTCATTCTCTATAGCAGGCTTGGACGTCGGGAGCGGAACTAGACTCTAAACGGGGACGCTTAATATTCATCCGTCACTGAATCAACGCTGCGCTGTGTTCGGCGGGGAAGAAAGGGGATGAAGAGAAATCATATAGCTCCCCGTGAGAGAGTAGAATCCGCTCTTGCTGCCCAGCTCTGCTCTATAGTGTACAGAGCCTCAAACTAGCAAGCTGTCTCGTTCGAGCAGGCGCATAGAGCACTTCTCCCCTACCACTGTCCGCCTACTGCTGTGCACTGTGGACTAGAACGGTATAGCTCAGTTGTAATAACAGTTGAGAAGGCTGCATAGGGAGGGTACATCTTGAATACATTGTCAAGAGGTCAACTTTTCAGATAATATGACTATACCTGGGTATCGGAGCCTAGGTGGGCCCACTCCGTTAGCTCTACTACTTCCCCTCTCCAGGCAGCTTCCTAGTTTGAGGCATCTGTACGTTAATATGCTGTAGACAGTATAATATACAATGCATAATGAATACGTCCGCATGGACAGCTCAGTTCGTGAGTAAAAGCACTCATTGTTAATACTGTACTGTATTTTTATTAAAGAAAAACCGAATGAAAATTACAAAACTCAAAAGCGTGATATTTCCTAGTTTACGTAAATGGATGAACTACTTTTCTCCCCTCCTGTATCTAGTAAAGTGATTTGTTTGTATATTACGCCAGTATCATCGAACTCCAGTCGTAGAAGGGGGGTAGCAAACGGCGTTGATCCAGAGGTCTAGGCAAGTTAATATTAAAAATGTTAGTAAAAATAAAATGATGTCCCTGTATTTTATCAGCGTTGTCATGACGAGAAACATAATAAATTATCAAATTTCAAACTAAACAACTTAAATAAGTAATTAACTGTCTCGTGATTTCCTCCCTTTCTGCGACCCTACGACATAACCACTTGGACGGAAAGTATGTCTCGAGTAATTTTATCTTTTCGGATCGGGCAGAAATGAAGATTGAATTTACAGTACGTAAGGTACTCTTTTATAGAGTAGGTACAGAATTATTTCAACATCAGTTTCTAGTACGAAAGACGAAACTGGTAATTGGAATTAGGTACAATAGTCTATAGTGCGATAATATGCACATTAGAACTGAAGCCTGTATCGAAATGAACGGCCACCATTTAAAAAAAAATGTGTTTAAATATCTATATTATGATTATTAACTTCATTCTCTATATTGTACGCTAATGTGCTGTAGACAGTATAATATGCACAGCATAAAGAATACGTCCACACTAACAGCTCAGTTCGTGAGTAAAAGCACTCATTGTTAGTACTGTACTGTATTTTGATTAAAGAAAAACCTAATGAAAATTATCAAACTCAAAAGCGTGATATTTCCTAGTTTACGTAAATGGATGAACTACTTTTCTTCCCTCCTATACCTAGTAAAGTGATTTGTTTGTATATTACGCCAGTATCATCGAACTCCAGTCGTGGAAGGGGGTAGCAACCGTTGATCCAAAGGTATAGCCAGGTTAATATTAGAAATGTTAGTAAAATAAAATGATATCCCTGTATAAGAGGAATATAAAAAATAAAATAAAATAAGAACTAAATGATACTGAATTTCTCTTTGCACTTCATATAATGAAGGATTAAAAATTGCATTGACTACGATTAATGAAGACCTTCCTGAAGTGCTGTTAGCAGTTACAGCATCCAAACCCGCCTGATTCCACTGCGTGCGTGGCTTGTAGGTCGCTATGTGCTGTATACATCCGCGCATTTGGGCGTGACTATTTGCGGTGTTTAATTTGACATGATAATTAACAGCTGAACAGCTTCAGCTAATCGAAGAATAAACTGACGTGAGTGCTAATTACACGGGATAGGCTAAACTAGTTGCTGGCTCATCAGGGGGTACATCGACAGGCGCATCGCTGTAGTCTAGTTACTTGAAATGGCCATTAGGTTCATTTAACCACGTTATGTCCATACTGTATGTCATACTATCTGATTTACTTTCGTAACCGCATAGGCACGAGAAAACTATAATACTGATGTGATTTATTGTGACTGGATTTCTAACTTATTTATGTACAGTACTTTTGTATAATTTCACAAAATGAAATAGCGAACTGTTTTCTTATATTTGATGTTGAAATTAAGGGAAGTTAGTTGTTGTGCTGTATGAAAAATTAGAAAAAAAAATTGCCTGAAATCAGATTGTAATAGATTTGGTCTTAAAGATGAAAACTTTTCGAAATTCTTTTTGTTTTGGGTAAAGGATCTTTTCACGTATGGGCGAATCCAGAAATGCATATAGAGTGTCAGTTGGGATGCCGGAGGGAAAAAGATCTTTGGGGAGACCGAGACGTAGATGGTAAGATAATACTAAAATGGATTTGAGGGAGGTGGGATATGATGATAGAGACTGGATTAATCTTGCTTAGGATAGGGACCAATGGCGGGCTTATGTGAGGGCGGCAATGAACCTTCGGGTTCCTTAAAAGCCAGTAAGTAAGTAAGTAAAGGATCTTTTGGCTATTAAATGAACATAGAATGATTATTTATCTTTTATCTACTACAGAAATTAGAGTCTGATTGGTCAGTCTTTAGGCGGTCTGGGTTCGAGTCTCAGTCAGGTTGAAATTTTTAGTGAAAAATCTATAGTGACGCTTGTGGCGGACAAGGTCGCAGTTGGAGGTTTTTCTCGTGGTTATCTCATTTCCCCATATTAGGCTTCTACTTTATTCCGTCAACATTTCTCCATTCTGTCATCATTCCATAGCATTCTCCGAATGCCGGCTGGCGACGTACGAAGGGAGCTGTCCTAGGGACGATTGAGATTGTCTGCTCGAAACCTGGATACGCAGCGAACCTTAGTGTAGTCAACCGGTTTAGGTTTAGGAATTCGCTTAGTTCAGCGTTTCTCAAACTATGGTCCGCGGACTACCTGTGGTCCTCGAGGTCTGCTCTTGTGGTCCTTTGAAAAAGACAGAAGAAAAAATAAAATTCAAGCGAATTACATATCACACTATAGCTGAAAATCTGAGAGTTTGGAAATGACACATGGCAATCGCGTTTCACTTTTTCTCCCAGTACTGACCTCTTATGAAATTTATTACCCCACCCGTCTACCGACTTCCCACTCTACTCTCAGTAACAAAAGAGTGATTTAAAGCACTATGAACGTGGGATTTCTCGCCATCTTTTCCTGCACATTTGGCGCCGCACCTGTAACCTAGCCAGGGACCACCCGAATTCATAACAGAGGACCGAAGTACTGAATCTTTTCATGTATTTATGACTTTCTTAATAGTTTTGCCGACACCTAATCTGCACATTTAAATAGGAAATGGTCACGTACTATACGTCGTACACCAAAATAGAATGTGCCAAATTGCATCCTCACTTGTTTCTGCGTTATTTATTTTTATTTCTGTTTTTTCAGACAACGATATAAGAAATTTTACTCTCTGCCTATTTTAGAATGCGGGCGAATCAGATCCAGAAATTCAAATTAAAATACTTTTCTACATATATATTTTTTGTAGCCAATCACAAGTAACTTATAACAGATTCTGTGCATTGTCGATGCGTTTCTTGCCTGTTAGCAGTTAATTGTTTGAAATACTTCTTATGTGGTACACGCTTGTAGTTGTGTATGTCTCTCTGTTAAATAGTGCCCATTATACATAATGAAAAACTGGCTTCGATCCGATGTTCGAAAAGAAAGGAGCGTGATGATACGCTTAATTTAGATAGTGTTAATAGTTTAGAAGCTGTGTGTGAAGATATTAATATAAGTGATTCTAGTGCCATTAATGAAATATCTGGACGTCCAAATATAGAACTGTGCAAGAATCGGCAAGCTCATTCATCTCATTAACGTGAGTACCAACATTTATTTTTTTTTTAATTTTTTAGTTATTATCCAAACTCTAATAGCCTTGAATTATTAAAAAAAAACGAAAATGAATTTTCTTCTATTAAAATTAACTTAATTAGATCTAGATTCATTTTCCGGGCTGAGAGCCCGTGGTCTGTTGGTTGGTTTTCTACCAGACGTTTCGTCTGCAACTGCGGCAGACATCTCCAGTGGAGTGGTATCCGAGGTCGTAAAACTCTTCTCGGCGTACCTGAGGCAACTGATCCTGTGGCTGGTTGTGCGGATACCACCCCACTGAAGATGTCTACCGCAGTTGCAGACGAAACGTCTGGTAGAAAACCAACCAACAGAACACTGCCTCTCAGCCCGGAAAATGAATCTAGATCTATAGACTCCGGCCATGAAAGCCTACACTACAAGATTAACCTAATTAGTTAATACTAATATAAAATTAATTGAATTATAAATTAATTTTAATTAATTGATTCTATTTTAAAATATGAATATGCTGGTATTAAAATATCCTACAAAAATGATAAATTTGCTTTCGAAGGGAACAAGAGTAAGGTGGTCCGTGGAACTGTTCTGACTTAAAAAAGTGGTCCCCACTTCAGAAAAGTTTGAGAAACGCTGGCCTAGTTTGAGGGTTAGCGCAATACCAATAAGGCATCACTTACGAGCATCTGATAAAGTGATGACTTCTCAACAAAAGTGAATCGGTGTCACATACCATGTAAAGATTGTTTCCTTTTTCCTCAAAGTAATTCAAACCTGCAGAAAAGTATATTCTATTATCCATGTGCTAAAAAGGATAAATGTTCATCTTCCCTCTTGCTTAAAAAAGTCCCTTGTGCAGACGCTTGTATTTCCCTATTTTGACTATGCTGACATTTTACTGACTGACCTTTCCAGCGACAACAAAACGAAACTTCAACGTGCTCATAACTTGTGTGCACGTTTTGTAAGCAATGTTCGTAAATATGATCATATTACCCCATCCCTGGAAACAATAGGTTGGCTTAAACTAGATAAGAAAATAAATTTACATTCACTTCTCCTTCTCTTCGAAATCTTGAACTCTTCTATTCCTTCGTACCTGTCGTCTCGCTTCACTTACCTTTCTTCCCACCACAATCTGAACACACGCTCTCGCCATGAAACAATACTAACAATACCATCCCATCGCACCTCCTCATACTCATCCTCTTTCACAATAGCCCTGCCAAGACTCTGGAATTCGTTACCTGCTAGCATCAGGGACTGTCGAAATAAAATTCAATTCAAACGCAAACTTACTAGGCACTTGGCCAGTTAATTGAGACTCGTTCAGACATGGTTTCTTGTAAATACTTCTCTTAATCTATCACAAAATATTTCAATATCCGGTAATTTCATTACTATAGATTTTTGTTATTGTAGGTTTAATTTGTAATTCAGTAAATACAAAAATATTCTTTGTTCTTAACTTCTATGATAAAATGTCTAGCTTACATTAATCAGGTAATCTTGTCGTACTTTGGATTTTATTGTAATTGTAATTGTAAATTTAATGTTAATTGTAATTTTATTGTTCATATTATAGTTGTAATCCCCTGGTAGAGGGGCAGAGAAGGCCTGACGGCCTTATCTCTACCAGGTTAAATAAATAAATACTACTAAATACTAATTCAGTTTTACTTGTCGTTCTCATAGTTCCACTATCGTCATATTATATTTTTTGTATCTGAGTAGCATTTATATCTTTTGACTCTTCTGTCTCGCAGATAACAGCGTTAAGTATTTCCCGCAATTTTGTAAGCTAGATCGTCTTAAGATTTGGAATCTGCTGCTTGCAGTTTCTGTGTTCTCAGGCGCCGCATTATCCCTATAGTGTGTAGACGCGTAAAATGACTGTCATTTACCTGGGAACATTCAGCCGGCTGTGCCTGCAATCGATTCCAAAAGAGAACAATGCAAGAGCAAGTTTGTTGCTACTGGTAATCGATTCGGGACGAAGCACCGCACCACCGCATTAGTGCTACTCATAACAACGGGGGATTGGAAGGCATGGGCCAATAAACCTACACATGCTACTATTCAAATGGTTTGTGAAACCGGTTGCTACACACATAAAATAACGGGCGCTGTAGTTAAGCCTTGAGGTTTATTCTTTGTGGGAGATTAACATGGAGTAATGTTGGCGCATAGTTGCCTTCAACTGTTTGCTATGGTAACACATCACGATGAGCGCTGCATTGTAATTTATATTGGCTCCCGGAATTCGTTAAATAGTAAAGGGATAAATGTACAACCGTAGTCTGATTACAAAACCAGAGGATTGTCTATGTAGAGTGATAATTATGTGCGTGTTGTATATAATAGTCTATGATTTTTTATTTAATCATTTTACATCTTGATTACACACTTTTAACACTGTATCACTTCGGAATATGTATGGTAAGACTTTCCTGTGTTAAATTTCAACGTACCTCGTTTACATGTTTCGACCTATTTATGGGTCATCTTCAGAACTGGTCGTTGTTGGTCTTGGCGCCACTTGTTCTGTTTCCTGTGAGGGTGTGTTCCTGTGGTATAGTGTAGAGTCAAAGACTGTGTGTGTTTTGAAGTTGAGTTGTGTGTTGAGAATTTCGTTGGGGTGTGTTTTTGTGTGTCTGTACATTTCATATTGTTCTAGTGTGTTTAGTTTCTGGCTTTTTGATTGGATGTGTAGTATTTCCATGTCTGTGTTGATGTCTCTGTGGGTGTGGTTAGCATTTGTGATGTGTTCTGCATATGTGGAGGTGTTTTGTAATTTTGTTATGGCTGTGATGTGTTCTTTGTAACGTGTTTGAAACGATCTGCCTGTCTGTACTATGTAGAAGTTGTTGCAGGTGTTACATTTGAGTTTGTATACGCCTGTGTGGTTGTATTTGTTTTTTTGTGTTGTTTGTGTGTTCAGATGTTTTTGTAGAGTGTTATTTGTTCTCCATGCGATTTTGTAATTTAATTTCTTGAAGGAGGTTGCAATTTTGTGTGTGTTTTTGTTTTCGTATGTTAGTGTGATATATTTTTTGTGGTCTTGTGTTTGTGTTGTATTCTTATGTTTTTTTGTGATTATGTTTTGTCTTACGTATTATGTTGTCTATTATGTTAGAGTTGTATCCGTTTTCTTGTGCTATGTATTTGATTGTGTTTAGCTCTTCGTTGTAATCTTGTTGGTTTATTGGTATGTTGAGTAGTCTGTGTACCATTGTTCGGAATGCATATTATATATCATGAACTGTAATATACTATACTATGATAATCATAATACTTGTATAATTTAAAATTATATATTATTAAATGTACTATAATAACTTATAATGCAATATAAATATCGAATAGATATTCTAATATAATGTACCTGAGAAACATGTCTTTAAGTTGTATTAATTTATGGTCATATCATATATCATATCATATCATGTCATATCATATATCATATCATATCATATCATATCATATATCATATCATATCATATCATATCATATCATATCATATCATATCATATATCATATCATATCACATCATATGATACCATATATTATATTATATTGTATTATATTATATTATATTATATTATATTATATTATATTATATTATATTATATTATATATTAACAGGATAACAATAATGCACTTAGTGAATCGGCTATGAGAATTAGCTACAAAATTTGCCACGAAATTGCAAAGGAATTGAAAACATTCAACGAAGGTGAATTCATCAAGCGATGTTTAATTACATTGGCAGATGAACTCTGTCCACAGCAAGTAGGGGAAGTGGAAGCCATACGCCTGTCTCGTAGAACCGTGGTGAGGAGGTTGCAGTATGTGCGTATGGGTTATGTAAATAAGCCTAATGATTTGTGTGAGTGCATAGAGCGGAGTTTATTTCATTAAATTAATAAGAGTGTTATAAATTCTGCAATGTACAATGGATTGATGTAATATCCTTATAAACTATTATGTACTGACAGACTGAATGACCAGAACAATCGTGGCTCTTGTTATATTAATGCAGGGAAGGTAGCTGTAATGCGAGTCCGCCACTGCGTGAGCGTTCTGCTCCGGCTTGGAATTGAAGTGCCTTGCGGAGCGAGAGCAGCTCTGGCCGACTAAACGGAGCCGCTCTCATGCCCGGCCCTGCTCTATAGGGCTTTAACTTAATTTGTATTATTTTCATCAGTGTTTCTATTTCTTTTCTGTATTTATATGTTCTATCTGGTAGGATGGAAGAGAAGGCCTTATGGCCTTAATCCTGTCAGATTAAATAAATAAATTATTAAAATTGACCGCAGGTTTACCCCAATATCAGCGACTTCCTCACCGAGCACTTCGGAAATCGTTTCTGGGTCAGATTATATAAAAGATTCCCTGATTTACAGCCACGTATATGGCAAAAATTTCTGGTATTACGTGCTGTTTTTGAATTTGGAACACGTTTTACTAGTTTGTTATGAGACCGCGAAAAGAATGAAAGTATTGGAGAACAGCAGAGAACTCTCGCGGAGAAATGGAGAAGCATTTCCAGTTAATCCTACATTAGTCATGAAAATCCGAGAGCCCGCGGGTTTGGGTGTGTGTTTGGAGGGGGGGGGGCGCTGGTTGGTAGCGCAGAGAAAATTTATGGAGCTTAATGCTACGGTCTTTCCGAGAATAAAATTTAATAACACATAGCAGGAATTAAAAGGCTATCCTGGGAAACCAGCTTTATTAGGTGTCTCAATAAGAGTGGTAGGCACAAACTCAGCGCAACCGCATGGACCTTTTGTTGCATTTAAACGAATGCTCTAATGAATTTTGAGACTAACATTAAAAATTATGGCGATCTTTACAGTATTCCATTACGATGAATACATTTCTAGTTGTTCAGAACAATATTCATTGTCTAAACTTCATCACAGGTTTCTGGAAGCATGGAAATCATAGATTTTAGTTTTACATTCATAATTCTCGCTATCTTCATCGCCACTATCGCCAGTGTTACCACATTATAATACCGTAGTAAAACATAATTATCTTCGGAATCATCATTATCGTAGTAATTGTCATCCTCGCCATCTCAGTCGTCATAATAATCATCGTCGACATTGTTATGATAGTGACTAACGTAGTGCATTATGGGCGCTATGTTCGGTTCAAGTTTGTCGAGTATGGCGAAGTTAAATATTCGCCGATGTTCGCTCTGTACAAGGAGGTCTGTCGTGTTTTTTCCAACTTGTTATAAAAATATTCGTTGCTCTCCACTCTCATCTTTCATATTTTAACCGCTTACGGATTTTAGCACAGATCTAATGATTAATTTTTCATGTGAAATAAGACGAAGTTTGTGATGCCACTCTCAAGTTCGAACTTTGCAGGGCACTAGTAGTGATTGCAATTTTCATCATCATCTTAGTGATTGTTATCTTCATTGTCATAGTCATTTTCTTCCCCATTGACATTATATCGTAATCGTTGCCAGTGTTCTTAATCTCCATAATCGTCATCAACATTATTATCGCAATCGTTGTCAGTGTTCTTAATCTCCATAATCGTCATCGACATCATTATCGCAATCGTTGCCAATATTCTTAATCTCCATAATCGTCGTTGACATAATTTTCGTAATCGTGGCCAATGTTCTTAATCTCCACAATCGTCATCGACATCATTATCGTAATTGTTGCCAATGCTCTTCATCTCCATAATCTTAATCGATATCATTATGTTAATCATTGCCATTGTTTTTAATCTCCATAATCTTCATCGATATCATTATGTTAATCATTGTCATTGTTTTTAATCTCCATAATCTTCATCGGCATCATTATATTAATCATTGCCATTGTTTTTAATCTCCGTAAGTTTCATCGACATCATTATCTTAATCATTACCATTATTTTTAACTTCCATAATCTTCATCGACATCATTATCTTAATCATTGGTTTTGTTTTTCATCTCCATAATCGTTATCGGCATCATTATCTTAATCATTGCTTTTGTTTTTAATCTCCATAATCTTCATCGACATCATTATATTAATCATTGCCATTGTTTTTAATCTCCATAATCTTTATCGGCATCATTATCTTAATCATTGCCATTGTTTTTAATCTCCATAATCTTCATCGATATCATTATGTTAATCATTGCCATTGTTTTTAATCTCCATAATCTTCATCGGCATCATTATATTAATCATTGCCATTGTTTTTAATCTCCGTAACTTTCATCGACATCATTATCTTAATCATTACCATTATTTTTAACTTCCATAATCTTCATCGACATCATTATCTTAATCATTGGTTTTGTTTTTCATCTCCATAATCGTTATCGGCATCATTATCTTAATCATTGCTTTTGTTTTTAATCTCCATAATCTTCATCGACATCATTATATTAATCATTGCCATTGTTTTTAATCTCCATAATCTTTATCGGCATCATTATCTTAATCATTGCCATTGTTTTTAATCTCCATAATCTTCATCGACATAATTATCTTAATCATTGGCATTGTTTTTAAACTCCATAATCTTCATCGATATCATTATCTTAATCATTGCCATTGTTTTTAATCTCCATAATCTTTATCGGCATGATTATCTTAATCATTGCCTTTGTTTTTAAACTCCATAATCTTCATCGACATCATTATCTTAATCATTTCCATTGTTTTTAATGTCCATAATCTTCATCAATATCATTACGGTATATTAATCATTGCCATTGTTTTTAATCTCCATAATCTTCATCCACATAGTTATCTTAATCATTGCCATTGTTTTTAATCTCCATAATCTTCATCCACATCGTTATCTTAATCATTGCCATTGTTTTTAATCTCCATAATGTGCATAGACATCATTATCTTAACCATTGTCATTGTTTTTAATCTCCATAATCTTCATCGATATCATTATATTAATCATTGCCATTGTTTTTAATCTCCATAATCTTCATCGATATCACTATCTTAATCATTGCCATTGTTTTTAATCTCCATAATTTTCATCGACATCATTATCTTAATCATTGCCATTGTTTTTAACTTCCATAATCTTCATCAACATCATTATCTTAATCATTGCCATTGTTTTTAATCTCCATAATCTTCATCGATATCATTATGTTAATTATTGCCATTGTTTTTAATCTCCATAATCTCCATCGATATCATTATGTTAATCATTACCATTGTTTTTAATCACCATAATCTTCATCGATATCATTATATTAACCATTGCCATTGTTTTTAATCTCCACATCGTCATCGACATCATTATCTTAATCATTGCCATTGTTTTTAATCTCCATAATTTTCATCGACATCATTATCTTAATCATTGCCATTGTTTTTAACTTCCATAATTTTCATCGACATCATTATCTTAATCATTGGTTTTGTTTTTCATCTCCATAATCGTTATCGGCATCATTATCTAAATAATTGCTTTTGTTTTTAATCTCCATAATCTTCATCGACATCATTATCTTAATCATTGCCATTGTTTTAAATCTCCATAATCTTCATCGACATCATTATCTTAACCATTGCCATTGTTTTTAATCTCCATAATCTTCATCGATATTATTATATTAATCATTGCCATTGTTTTTAATCTCCGTAATCTTCATCGATATCATTATATTAATCATTGCCATTGTTTTTAATCTCCATAATCTTCATCGACATCATTATCTTAACCATTGCCATTGTTTTTAATCTCCATAATCTTCATCGATATCATTATATTAATCATTGCCATTGTTTTTAATCTCCATAATCTTCATCGATATCATTATATTAATCATTGCCATTGTTTTTAATCTCCATAATCTTCATCGACATCATTATCTTAACCATTGCCATTGTTTTTAATCTCCATAATCTTCATCGATATCATTATATTAATCATTGCCATTGTTTTTAATCTCCATAATCTTCATCGATATCATTACATTATTCATTGCCATTGTTTTAAGTCTCCATAATCTTATCGATATCATTATCTTAATCATTGCCATTGTTTTAATGTCCATAATCTTCATCGATTATCATTAGATTAATCATTGCCATTGTTTCTAATCTCCATAATCTTCATCGACATCATTATATTAATCGTTGCCATTGTTTTAATCTCCATAATCTTTATCGGCATCATTATCTTAATCATTGCCTTTGCTTTTAATCTCCATCGACATCATTATCTTAATCTTTGCCATTGTTTTTAATCTCCATAATCTTTATCGGCATCATTATCTTAATCATTGCCTTTGTTTTAAATATCCACAATCGTTATCGACATCATTATCGCAATTGTTGCCAATGGTTTTAATCTCCATAATCGCCATCTACATCATTAGCGTAATCTTTGAAATTCTTCTTAATCTCTATAATTATCTTCGACATCATTAACGTCGAATTAGTAATATTACAATATTAATATCAATATTGGGAAATAATGCATATTTATGATTACAGGAGAATGGAGAAAATTACACAACGCAGAACTGCACGTATTGTATTCTTCACTTGACATAATTAGGAACATTAAATCCAGACGTTAGAGATGGACAGGGCATGTAGCAATTATGGGAGAATCCAGAAAGTTGAATGTTAGTTCGGAGACCGGAGGAAAGAAGACCTTTGGGGAGGCGGAGACGTAGATGGGAGGATAATATTAAAATGGGTTTGAGGGAGGTGGAATATTATGGTAGGGACTGGATTAATCTTACTTCTCTGAAAGCTAAAGTAAGTAAAAGTAGTAGTAGTATGCATGGATGTGTGCTAAAGACATTGCCTAGGTAATTTGTTGTTGTACTAAATAATAATAATAATAATAATAATAATAATAATAATAATAAATAATAATGTAATAAAATGTTTCTCTCTTCTTAACTTTTACAATAAACTGTCTAGCTTTTATTAATCAGTTATTCTGTTAGTATTTTGATTTTTATTGTATTTGTAAATTTAATATCGTTTGTAATTATAATTGTAATTGTATTCTTACTGTTTTAGTTGTAATCCCCTGGTAGAGGGGAAGAGAAGTTCTGATTGCCTCATCTCTACCATGTTAAATAAATAAATAAATAAAGAATTGAATGAATGAATGAATGAACAAACAAACAAACAAATAGGTAGGTAATAAATAAATAAATAATGAAATAAATAAATAATATTTTTCGGAATTTATTTACTTTATTTATTTATTTATTTAAATTAAAATACACAGAATAAAGAAATATAATTACAAAACAAACAAAGAGAAATACAAATAAAATAATACAAGCAATATAAAAAGAAGATACAGTAGTATTAACAAAATTTGAGACCAAATGAGCAGCGCTCGTGCTCGGTCGCAGTTCAGATATAATATTAAAATAAAAAATAATAATAATAATAAAAATAAATAAGTAAAATAAAATAGGAACTAAAATATAATTACAGCGGCAATGGAATTATATAATATAATATTAACACTAGAGAAGAATAATATCGCACGTGAAAAGTAGGACTAATATATATTTCAAAATTATAGAACACAAATATAATATAGGTTGATCAACATTCTTCGTCTAGTTTACTATGACGATAATGGAATTTTTTTGGGGGAAGGAAGATCTTCGCACGCCCCGTTGCCCGACTTAGTGTCCATGACTGAAATGCGCTGTGTAATTCCCTAACCTTTGGCTTTGACACGCACGCGTTTTTCTGTTCAGAAGACTTCCAATTCCTCTGTAGAATACTGTGGCATTTTGTTTGCAGGTCGTATCATTCACTTTTTTTCCCCAAAGGTCGGGTTCTTCCGCTGTGGATATAGCGTCTTGAGAAATTTCCTATTTTCTTCTGTTCTTTTTCTCCAAGGAAACAAAACACGCACTGCAGACTCCAGACACAACGTCTGTTTGGCACAAAACTATTGAATTATGCAGACAGTGGATCCGTTACAGATCACACCTACTGTCTCATGATACACTCCTTAACACACAGATCGATAGGATGTGCGAAAAAGCGCGTACCATCAACTTTCAAGGTTTTCGTCCCACATTTCCCGCTGTCTTATATTTTAATTCTATGATGTCACAACAGTGCACGCTTTGCACGTACGAGTGTACCGCTGGCAAAGCGAGTTCACAGTTCTCTAATGCAAGCTGGCCGCATTATATAATTTTACCACACGAAGGCCCGGTTTCTTCAACCTTTGTTAAAATGCAACTAACATAGCATTAATTAACTGTAAATTAAAAGTATGAATTGCTGTTAAAAATATTGCGTTTCTTCAACTTTACATTTCACATTTTAACATTCTGTTTGTTAACTCTCTGTTAGGACCAGAGATTCTAGAGTTTAACCATAACCTATAAACAAGTATAGGCTCAGTTCTGTTTTCTGAACTCTGACAATTGAATCGATGATTACAAAAACCACATGAGTCGCCAATTCTTAAATTTATAGGAGAAGCAATAATAGTACATTATGCAACGAGCCTATAATGATAGTAATTAAGACGCGAGTATGTTTGTTTGTGAAACGCGCGCAAGCGAGTTTCATAATTTTCATACGAGCGTCTTAATTACCATAATAATAATAATAATAATAATAATAATAATAATAATAATAATAGTTTTATTTTCCCTGGCAGAGTTAAGGCCATCAGGCCTTTTCTTCCACTCAACCAGGATCAAATCACATACAGAAAAAATACATA
Organism: Periplaneta americana; assembly: GCF_040183065.1. Classification (NCBI taxonomy): domain Eukaryota; kingdom Metazoa; phylum Arthropoda; class Insecta; order Blattodea; family Blattidae; genus Periplaneta; species Periplaneta americana. Next base: position 179,059,016 of record NC_091120.1, on the reverse strand, counting down.
CTGGTATACAAATATGAACTTAAAAATAATAATAAACATAATTAAGTAGAAAAGAGAAATTGAATACATATACACAATCAGTATTAACTTTGAAATAACAATAATAAAAAAAATATATATGTAATAAAAAAGAGACTGAATACATAATCACAAACAGAAAAATACATTCTAGTATACAAGTATTAAGTTAAAAGAAAAAAAAAAAGAATTAATACATATGAATATAATCTCACAACTAAAGGAATAGTACAATTAGTATGATCGACACAGCACGTGTTACATTGAGACAATGACAATTATCTAGATATTAGTGTTAATGGAAAAATAAAGTAATGACTGTGTAAAATAATAATAATGATAATAATAATAATAATAAATAAAAATGATACCTAAAAAACTAATTCTTTGCATTTAACATATTTCTAAACAACCTAATTTTAAACAACTGGGGACTAAGACTACCCCTGATTTCCAACGGCAGCGAATTCCATGGGCGGGCCATGGCTATTGAGAAAGAACTTGAGTACAGAGATGTCTGATGACGTGGTATTGATAGCAATAGATTGTGCTGTGAACGTGTATTACGATTATGTTGTGAAGCCAGGAGAGTAAACCGAGAGGCAAGGTAGTTGGGTGTGGAATCATGTATAATTCGATATAGCAGGCAAAGAGAATGTACTAATCGTCGATCTTGCAAGCGGAGCCAGGAGAGTCGTAGAAAATATTCCGATATATGATCATGTCGGCGGATATTGAAAATAAATCGGACGCAGAGCCAAGTTTCATACGACTTTTTATGCTCGACCATATTTCTAACTTGAAATCATTCAGAAGTATTCATTTTATTCGTATCTGACTGAAGTTCGGAAGTGACCTTGTGCATAGCTCGTAAATTGTGAGATGTGCGCAGACGCGAAAGTATTGATTTTTTCCTAGGAACAATAATGTCATTGACCTTGATGTAATCTAGAGAATAACATGAACTAATTTTGATATAACCTGGAAATTGATTTAGAATTGAAATACGAGGTGGCAAATTGAATTCATTTGAATATTATTTACAATTAACGCTAATTATCATAGTAATAGAACATAACCTTCTGCGACAGTATTGGTTTTCCAGCCTCCGTGACGTTTCCCTCGTTGTCTTTCGATTGCATATCCGAGAATAATCGAAAACCTGAACTTTAATGAATAGGTGTACTTTAATGACATGCATTAAAGGATTGCTACCAGGTGTATAATTATTACATTTCGGCATGGTCGAGCATAAACTAATTTGTAATCATATTGCTGCTTCGAGGATAATCTGCTCACTCTATGTAATTACAAATAACCATTCGTATTAGATGAGTTCATTGTAGTTAATGTATTTCAGTAATGTAGAGAGGAATTTGAATTAATAAGTTTGTGACTCATGTGGTTTTTGCATTAATCAACTGAATTGAATATTTGTTTTTAACTAAACATTGTCTTTTTAATTACATAGCATACTAAATTATTTGACATAGAATACATACTTAATGTAATTTGTTAATGCAATGATAATCTCAACATAATGAATACAAATCTCAAACATTAAGAAATCTGTGGTTTTTCTAGTACTTATTGTCAGAAATCTGTGTTCAAACTTGATCAGTTCTTTCTCAGAATATTTGATCACCCTCTTCTTCTTCTTCTTCTTCTTCTTCTTCTTCTTCTTCTTCTTCTTCACTGTCTTCCGATGGCCATTGTATTAGGTCGTCATACCATGGCTGGAACTCATGAGGGATGTCTGAGACAAGTTTTTCAATACCTTAAAGTTTGGACTTTTTGATGGGTATCTTTAGCTAACGGATTTCCCGATAGGCATAGCAAAAATGGTATTGGACTTATTCAATTTGAAAGTATGTGAAGATATACCATCGATATAGCTTTGTATAACAACAGTACCCTTGGTCTCTGCTTTATATTTGAAGGTCATAAGCAAAGCTCGGAAGTTGGGGACTTGTGTCTTTGAACGTGGCTAAGCGACCGGACTTCAATGTCAACAAACTCCCGCTTCCAGCACGGAGGTACTGTCAGGTCTGCTATAAAAGTGGTTCCTGGCTGGAACAACATAATGATAATATTATGATAGGTTGAAACATCTAATTTTATAGCATATATATAAATAAACATGCAAAATACATCAAATTTACAGTTCTGCTCTGTACATTTCATTACAGTGTATGACTACATGCATTCGAAGATTTTCGAACCCATAAATTCTTCGTCTGTTAGTTAAACATGATTTGAAACGAAGGAAACTTATTTCCACGTCACATGAAGTGACGGGAGCAAACTTTAATTTTTTTATTTTATTTATTTTAACTAGCTACCTAGTGAGTACAAATTGCATTTATAAAATAAAAATGTTTCTAGCCACTACCGTAAGAGTCAGGCTCGTGTACGGTGTGGTCTTAGTGAATAATATAACATAAAATTTACAAGGACAGTTTACTAAATACAGTAATTAACTTAATTCAAACCAATAAGTACAACACAAGAGCAAGAATAAAGAAGAAAGGGAAAACGAGAGAAAATACACATTTAATATAAATTGACAATCCGACAGAAGCCAGTGATATTCAATAAAAACATGAATATAGTCGATAGAAATAAAAGGTAAAAAAAGTACATTTGTTACTATTATATATCATGGATAATTTTACAAAATTCTTTTTTAAAAGTTTCAATTTTAAAAAATTTCAAATTTGGAAAATTGGTTTGAAATTTTATTATAAAGTCTTGGGCCTAAATAAAATACTGAATATTTCACTGTCACTGTTTCCTGTTCGATTTTCAGCAGATCTCGTATCTGAGAAAGATAAGTATATCCTAAATTTTTCTCGCAAATAGTTTTCAATTAGTGTATCACTACTAGGGAAGGTCCCTCTACGACTTGATCCATGGCTATGGACAAATTCTCCATCAATTTAAAGGACTGCAATGTCTTTCAATGAATGCCCGTTTCCAGCTCTAGTTTATGTGTGGTACAACTTACAAGATATAAACTCTGCGTTAGAAGAAAATAATGTATCTCCTCAGAATTCCTCCACGAAATTCTGTACCTAAAATTTAAGAAATGCATTTTCAAACTTCCATAACACCCATTCGAATAACACGTATTTTCTAATTCCTCAAACAGACCGTTTACCTGTAATTCTCTTAATGTCATTGGCTTCGACGTGACACAGTTTATTCGTTCGTCTTCTTGCCATTCGATGTGACCACTTTCTTAGTACAAACGACTGTCCCTGAGCACTTGCAGCGTGAGCTTTGTGTACGTTATGCCTGTAACCTTACTCAAGCACACGACACACAAGTCCCCAAGATCCGAGCTTTGGTCATAAGCTCAGATGGTTCAAATGAAATTTTCGAATGTCTTGGAACTTCTTTTCCATATGATTCATTGGAAAGACATCTCCGCTTATAATCAGCTGGCCACCAGGCTTTGAAGTCGAATATATCTTCAGCTGCCAGATGTTCAATTGAAAATTTTTTGCTTGATCCTTCAATGATTGTTTTGTATTCTCCAGGAATGTAGATCCTATCATGCTTCTTCAGCTTCTTCTTGATGACACCGAAGTCTCTGTCATTAGCAGGCTTAGAGACTTTAGACCCGATAGATGAAAACACTGCGATTTCAAGTTGGATACCTGGACTGTAGTGGGTGGGGGGCAGTGATGGTAGCGACCTACCTGTCGTCCCATGTGCTTTATTTACTCAGTCATACTCATAAGGCAGGGAGAGGAAGTACTGTTCTGACAATAAAAACAGTCCCGTACACCTAGTTCACTTTATCAGAAGAGAGGACAGAAGATAGCTAGTAGTCTAGCTTTGATCTGTGCATGTGGTTATCTATGTGATTAGTCTAAGAATGTATGCGATATTCTGTGACATAAAAGACATCCTAGCAGGGAAGTCTACGGATACTGCTGGGGTAGCGAAAATAGATTTCAATGACTTAGTGTTTTTTCGTTTTGCATCCATTACATCATCCACACCTGTGGAGTAACGGTTAGCGCGTCTGGCCGGGAAATCAGGTGGCCCGAATTCGATTGCCGGTCGGGGCAAGTTACCTGGTTGAGGTTTTTTCCGGGGTTTTCCCCTCAACCCAATTTGAAGAAATGCTGGGTAACTTTCGGTGCTGGACCGCACACTCATTTCTTTGGCATTATCATCTTCATCTCATTCAGACGCTAAATAACCTAAGATGTTGATAAAGCGTCGTAAAATAACCTACTAAAATAAAATAAATCCATTACATCATGTGATGTAGAGCGGAGCGTCTCCCAATATAAACTTTGTCTTGCCGACTACCGAAGAAAGTTTAGTTTTGAGACCTTCAGAATGTGTGTTGTAGTAAGCTACATTGTAACAGTACCATATATTGTACTTCATAAGTTGTGTATATTGTGTAGGATTATTATGTATGTTGAGTAAGTATTGCACTGGTGCTTATGACAGAAGCCGAAAGGAAATGCATATTAATTTATTGTCAAAATTTCGCATTATAGTTTTTTTTTTTATTTTAATGTATGTAATCATTAATTTTTTGTTCTATAACATTTTTCTCCTCTAACAATAGTTTTATTTTAATGTTTGATAAATTAGTTGCTTTTTTTTGGAACGTCACTGTACAGCACCAGCAAACTGGACTGAACTGGGTTTCACGTACACATGTCTCTCCTTCTGCCGACTCCCATCCCCCTCTAACACAGTGTAAAAGCTGTCTATAATATGGACTTAGTAAACTTATTCTATCGGGTCCAAAATCTCGATGTCTGGTCATTAGGCAAGAATGAATGTCCACGTTCCTTTCTCTTTTCTTCCCTGAGAACTCTGGAACGTGTTCCGAATCATCACTACTTGACATTTTATACTGTGCTATTGAACACAGAACACTGACATGACAGACGTCTTACAAATGTCTGACCTTAAGTCGAATGACGTGAAATGAATGCAGTACTGGCAACGTGATGGCTGAAAAACGTTTGCTATTAAATCGCTGCAAGTTCATAATACTCGTTGGTTACAAAAAAGCATGAGTCATTGACTCGTGTGCTTTTTGCTCTCATTCACCTCTATTAGGGCTTGATATTCTAGCAAAGACTAATCAGACTCCTGCTCCTTGTACACCATGTGTGTAACTACCTTCTACGAGTAGGATTATGACATTAACTCAATTTCGTAAAAATGTTCACTCATGTTGTTTTTGCAATCATCGATTCAATTGCGATTCTCGCTTGTTTCCGTTTTTTGATTCAGAGAGGATAGAAGTCATTGAAGAAGTTCATACAAACTTGTGTCCATTTTTCAATGCGTGTTGATCTAAATACCTCCATTCTGAAGTAATTAATTTTTTTCCTACCGGTTCAACTAATATAGTTTCAAATTTTAAACAAGCGTTAACGTGGACAAGAAACAATAAAGAAACTTCATTTGTCACAGGCATTTTGGTCCCTTTATAAACATCAGCTGATTTCGCATAAGTATAACGACAGAAGTGCAACATCTCTTTCGAAGGAGTGTCTTTAAACTTCTGGTAGAACCTGTAATTTATATTTTTTTCGCCAGCAATGTATAGAATCCATTCCACTCATCACCAAATATCAATCCACCGTTTCTCTCCCCGTCATTCAGGTCTAAACATCTATATATATAATTTGAACTGGTAATGGAAATTACGGGAAAACGGCTGGACGGATTTTAATAAATGACCCCTCATTTTGAAGTTTGGAACCCAAAGTTTTTCGGAAAAGTAGTAGTTTTCAGTGAAATGCCAATTTTCCGACATAATTTTCCTATTTTCCAAAATCCATCTGTCGTCAGTTTTGAGAACTAGCTAATAGCATTCACGGCCGACTTGATATTCCCTTCGCTTTTTTGTAAAGGAGAAGCGAAGCGGGCATCAAGTCGGCCGTATTGCATTTCAGAATAAAACAAAACACACACTACAGTAAACAGTATTACACGAAGGCCATGATCTGCAAGAATGCTGACATATTTAGAGCTCAAACTAAATTGGTCATTAAAAACTTAACTTACTAAAAATAATTTATAGGTTCGATTCTGTGGTGTGTAATTTTCTGGGGACAGCTGTGTATTGGATATTAAAAACTACAAAACTTGAGGTGGTTTGATGACATTATTACCGTTAGAAATGAAATATTATTGTAGTTAATGCCATGATGTGACTATTTTTCATTAATTATAGATATTGATGATATAAAAGTGAAACGTTTTGGGGTTATATAAGTAAATGTGAGAGAATAACTTATATTAGATTTTGATTTCTATATTTTACTAAGTGGCGGCTATTTAGTATATGTTACTGAAAGCTATAAAACTTACGTAAGATAATATTATTAAAAATCAAATATTTTTATAATTATTAATCAAGAGGGGTTGGGTCTTTTTCATATATTTAATGGCGGTGTGGTGTAGATATTTATATGCGTGATTCTCTTCAGTATTGGCTCGAGAGAGAGTATCTTTCATTGTTATGGAAGCAAATAACTTTCCGAATGTCTGGTATTCTTCATTGAAAATAAACCTGAAAAATGTTTATTTGAATATCTAATGAACTTAGTTTGCAGCATTTGCTGCACAAGCCACTAGTAATCTTATAACTTGAATCCTGTGCACTGACTGGACATGCATAATTTTTTGTCTTCGTCTCTTACTCCTCAGTCACCCGCCGCCGCTTCCAGCAACAAGAATGGCAACATTACGTAAAAAATGCTGACTGCAGACGCATAGTGTAGTCAATGATTCTGTCAGCTGTATTTCGAAACTTACGCCTGTTAAATTTTGATTAGACTATTTGCAGTACAAACGTGACGGAGAAGTTGCCGCCCAAGCACGGGGAATATGTATCCCACATGGGCTAACCTGCGTGACATTGAAAGGTGCTTTCATGTATCTCCGTAGCATAAGCCTATTCCAAGTGAGGACTGAACTGTTCGTGCGTTGTCAATGTTCCGTCTATAATATTGATCCCGTTGACCCATTTTCATAAAACTTGTTAGCGTTGACATTGGACGCAGTGATAATCTTAAGGAAATACTTATAAAGAATTCTTACATAAACGGAGAACTAAGGACTGTTATTTCCGCACTCATCTGCTGCATAAGAAATGTTAAGGGGAGTCCGTACTTCCATATCTTAACAATGTTAAATTCCTCAATTTTGGGTACACTTTTGTAAGAAGTTATAAAAGATACAAATGTAGAAAAAATAGGACATATGTAACATACCTTTATGTATACAACCGGTTAAACAAATTTAAAATTACACTGAGCGGTTGGCAAAAAAAAAAAAAAAATCATTGCTACTTTTTTGCATTAAGAGTGACTTCAAATTATTTTATATTTTTTCCGAAGATAGAAATAAACTTAATTTTTTTGACCTACTGTGTAAAATGCCATGACAATAACATATATTTCCTGCATTTTTCTTCCTTATTCTTCTGCTTCTCTCATAATCAATCTCCAATTTTTTATGTTTCCTGCATTTTTCTTCGTCATCCTTCTGCTCCTTCCATAATCATCCATTTTCTATTTTGTACTTTACCTACATTTTTCTTTCTCAATCTTTGCTCCTTTCGTCATCATCCATTTTCTATTTTTTATTTTCCTGCATTTTTCTTATTCTTCAGCTCCTTTCATAATCATCCAAAGCCTATTATTTATTTTTCCTGCATTTTTCTTCCTCATTCATCTGCTCCTCTCATCATCAATATCCTATTTTTTCATTTTCCCTGCATTTTTATTTTTCATTCTTTTGCTCCTTTCGTCATCATCCATCTCCTATTTTTATTTTCCTGCATTTTTCTTTCTTATTCTTCAGCTCCTTTCATAATCATCTATAGCCTATTTTTTATTTTTCCTGCATTTTTCTTCCTCATTCTTCTGCTCATCTCATCATCAACATCCTATTTTTTATTTTCCCTGCATTTTTATTTTTCATTCTTTTGTTCCTTTCGTCATCATCCATCTCCTATTTTTATTTTCCTGCATTTTTCTTTCTTATTCTTCAGCTCTTTTCATAATCATCTATAGCCTATTTTTCATTTTTCCTGCATTTTTCTTCCTCATTCTTCTGCTCCTCTCATCATCAATCTCCTATTTTTTATTTTTCCTGCAAATTTCTTCCACATCATTCTGCTCCTTTCATAGTCATCCATCTCCTATTTTGTATTTTCTCTGCATTTTTCTTTCTCATTCTTTTGCTCCTTTCGTCATCATCCATCTCCTATGTTTTATTTTTCCTGCATTTTTCTTTCTCATTCTTTTGCTCCTTTCGTCATCTTCCATCTCCTATGTTTTATTTTTCCTGCATTTTCCTTCCTCATCCTTCAGCTCCTTTCATAATCATCCATCACCTATTTTGTATTTTCTCTGCATTTTTCTTTCTCATTCTTTTGCTCCTTTCGTCATCTTCCATCTCCTATATTTTATTTTTCCTGCATTTTCCTTCCTCATCCTTCAGCTCCTTTCATAATCATCCATCTCCTATTTTGTATTTTCTCTGCATTTTTCTTTCTCATTCTTTTGCTCCTTTCGTCATCTTCCATCTCCTATGTTTTATTTTTCCTGCATTTTCCTTCCTCATCCTTCAGCTCCTTTCATAATCATCCATCTCCTATTTTGTATTTTTTCTGCATTTTTCTTTCTCATTCTTTTGCTCCTTTCGTCATCTTCCATCTCCTATGTTTTATTTTTCCTGCATTTTCCTTCCTCATCTTTCTGCTCCTTTCATAATCATCCATCTCCTATTTTTTTATTTTCCCTGCATTTTTCTTTCTCATTCTTTTGCTCCTTTCATCATCATGCATCTCCTATTTTTAAGTATCCTGCATTTTTCTTTCTTATTATTCAGCTCCTTTCATAATCATCCATCTCCTATTTTGTATTTTCTCTGCATTTTTCTTTCTCATTCTTTTGCTCCTTTCATCATCATCCATCTTCTATTTTTTATTTTCCTCCATTTTTCTTTCATATTCCTCAGCTCCTTTCATAATCCATATCCTATTTTGTGTCTTCTCTGCGTTTTTCTTTCTCATTCTTTTGCTCCTTTCGTAATCATCCATCTCTTATTTTTTATTTTTCCTGCATTTTTCTTCCTCATTCTTCTGTTCCTTTCATAACCATCCATATCCTATTTTTATTTTCCTGCATTTTTGTTCCTCATCCTTCAGCTCCTTTCATAATCATCCATCTCATTTTAATTTTCCTACATTTTTCTTTCTTATTCTTAAGCTCCTTTCATAATCATCTATCTTCTATTTTTATTTTTCTGCATTTTTCTTCCTCATCCTTCAGCTCCTTTCATAATCATCCATCTCCTATTTTTATTTTTCTGTATTTTTCTTCCTTATCCTTCTGCTCCTTTCATAATCATCCATCTCCTATTTTTATTTTCCTGCATTTTTCTTTCTTATTCCTCAGCTCCTTTCATAATCACCCATCTTTATTTTGTATTTTCTCTGCCTTTTTTATTTCTTATTCTTCTGCTCCTCTCATCATCAATATCCTATTTTTTCTTTTTTCTGCATTTTTCTTTCATTATCCGTCTGCTATTTCCTATTTTTTTCTACATTTTTCCTTTCCATCCTTCTGCTTCTTTCATCATCATCGTCATCATTATAATCATCTATCTCTTATTTTTTTATTTTTCCTGCGTTTTTCTTTCTCATTCTTTTGCTCCTTTCGTTATCATCCATCTCCTATTTCCTATTTGTCCAGCATTTTTCTTCCATATTCTTCTACTCATTTCATCATCAATTTCCTATTTTTAATTTTTCCTGTATTTTTCTTTCTCATCCTTTTGCTCCTTTGCTAATGATCCATCTCTTATTTAAAAATTTTCCTGCGTTTTTCTTTCTCGTACGTCTGCTACTTTTATCATCATCCGCCTGCTATGTCCTATTTGTCCTAAAGTTTTCTTTCCCATTCTTCTGCTTCATCATCTTCATCATCGTCCGTCTACTATTTTTTATATTTTCCTCCATTTTTCTTGTTCATCTTTCCACATATTTCATCATCTGTCTGCTATTTTTTTATTTTACTCCGCATTCTTTCTCATCCTTCTTCCTCTTTCACCATCATCATCATCATCATCATCATCATCCGTCACCTACTTTGATTTTCTATATATTTTCTTCCTAATCCATCTCATTTTTCATCATCTGCTATTTTTTATCTTTACCCTGCGTTTTTCTTCCTCATTCTTTCAATCCTCATCTGATCAACATCATTCTTCTGCAATTTTTATTCCTGCATTTTGTTCCTCGTCCTTTTTTACTGTCATAGTAATACGATTGATTTTTATTATTTCCCTTGAATTTTTCGTCATTCTGTTACATTCATAATTATTATCCTGTTAAGTTTATAGTTTCCCGGCATTTTTATTTATATTTCTACTCTTCAACGATCATCCGTCTGCCGTTTATTTTCCCCTGCACTTTACCTCTAACCCTATTACTTTCAGCATCAACCGTCTGCTATTTGAAATTTAATCCTTCATTTTTCTTTACACTTTTTTTCTCATCTTCATCATCATCATCCACCTATTATTCTTTATTTTTCCTGCATTTTTCTTTCTTATTCTTCTTCTTTAATAATAATAATAATCATCCTTCCGCTATTTTTTATTTTTCCCCGCATTTTTCTTCATCATCCTTCTACTACTTTCCATAATCATCCTGCTACATTTTAAAATATTTTTCCACGCCCTTTTGTTCATCAGTTTTCTGTTCCTTTGATCAGTTATGTGCAGCTTTTTATTTTACCCTACTTTTTTCCGCAACCGTTCACTTCTGTCATCACCATTAATCTGTTATTTTTCATTTTCCTGTATATCCCCCTCATTATTTTGCAGTTTCACCATCTCGGTTTTGCTGTTTTTTATTTTCCACCTGCATTTTTCGTTATCCTTTTGATTCTTACATCATCGCCTTCTTTTTTTGCATTTTCTCCGCATTTCTCTTCATTCTTCTCTTTTCATCACCATCCGCTTGCAATTCTTGTATTTCCCTGCTCCCTTTTTCTTCATCATCATGCTACTGCCCTCCCCCCCTCCGATGTTGCAGTGAAATGTCTACGCTTTAAGACAAAAGTGCGTAGTAGTGGAGGAAGTCGTGCAGGCTCCCAGCTGGTATCGATTCCCGAGCGCGCCCTACCCCCTCCCAAACCTCGCCGGGCACCCAACAGTTAAACATTAAACGTGGCTCTAGGAATGGACTCATGTATGCATGGAATTTTCAATCAGAGGTTACACCGCAGTTCAGAGCCAGTCACTGACGACCCCTGAGGGACGGACGGCGCGTCACTCATAACGTCCTTTATTTCTTTCTTAGTACCGTTGCCACACATACGTTATTCCTCTTATGGTGCGCTCTGGATGTGACCCACAAGTCAGGGATAGGGCGGCTACACAGCCTACCTGCCGGCGATGTCGCCAAGAAAACCAGTGTCAGTTTCTTATTTAATATTAGCCGTACCCGTGCGCTCCGCTGCACCCGTTAGACATAAATATAAAGTTATTTTTACATAATTAAAATAGGACGTTTGATCCAGGGAACATTCGTGTTTGATAGAAGGATAAATCGTTTAATATGTTACTTAATTTAAATTGCATCCAAATAATTAAAATGCGATCATTTTGGTCCAGAGACACTCATTTGGTGCAATGACAATTCCTTTAACATGTTTCTTAATTTTTATTACATGCAACCGTAGTTTAATGAACATTGACATCATTTACCTTTAATGTGTATATTTTATTTTACTTGTTATAGGTTTCCATTGAATTATGGTAATAACTTAATTTTTAACCCTTGCTTTCTACGTATTCAGTAAATGGCGTTTGGCCCACTATGGTTCTGAACCCTTCAAATAACTTAAATTATATTATATAATATTACATATATTATATTATATATTATATTATATTATATATTATTACATTACATTATATTATACCAGAAGTTACTGTAATAACATTATAGCATTATGTCCATCTAGAGAAACTACACTTTCCAATGGTGAATTAATAATTAATTATACATATCGATTAATTTAGCTTCCGATATTACTTCATACAAACACAGAAACATTCTCTGTAGGCTATGTTTCATAGCTTTCGATTGTTGTTGTCCAAGGCCCCTTATAGACGAAGTCATTTGTTTCTTATTTCATTACACCGCCTTAGATGGCGTTGTTATTGTAATTTTGAAACTCATTTATCTCATTAAATATCGGTCCTCTCAAAATTTTGCGTATAATAAAACTTATCGTAAATTACTTTTAAAGAAACGTTTGTTATGTAATATTTTTCATGAAAATTAATAACAAGGGAGATATTTCGATTTATTTAATTCAAGCCCCCTTATAACCTTAAACGGATGTAGGTAAAAAAATTTAAACGGATGTAGGTAAACTAAACGGATGTAGGTAAATTCTCATTTTAAATAGAACTATAAATGATTGGAATGACCTACCTGCAGCGGTCTTTGAGGGCTGTCCTGCCTTAAGGAGATTCAAGAATAATTTAAAAAGTTGTGTATAAAGTGAAAATTAAAATTAAGGTGACATTCAACATTTAATTTTTTAAGGTGACATGTATTTATCTAGCCTGACGAGTTTACTTCCTTGGTTTGAATTGTAAATTATTTAAAAATAGCGTGTAAGAGGGCCTTAGACTAGAAATGTTTAGTTTAAATGTAGTTCTGTTTATAAGTATGCATAAGGATGTAATTATTTGACTTATTTGAACTGTTGTATCAGTGAAGCGAGGTGAGTCAGTGAAGTTATGGTTTTACAGTGCAGTGAACAGTTCCGATCAGTGATAATTTATAGCGTCAATGAAATGTGTTCTATAGTGTCAGTGAAATGTGTTACAGAGCGTCAGTGAAATGTGTGCTAAAGTGTCAGTGAAATGCGTCATAGTGCCACTACAGGGAATGAGATGAGAGTAAAGTGAAAGACTATTCAAACTTATGTAGGACCTATACATAATTATGTAGGTTGTGTTGTAAAATTGGGTATTTTATTTTAAGTTTTATTATTATTGTGTTAAATTGTATTGTGTATTCTTATTGTATTGTGTATAAAATTGTATATGTGTTGTAAATTGTATTGTGTATTGTAGATTTTATTGTGTATTGCTTATCATTTTATTGTGTATTGTTAATATTGTATATACCACTGCCACCGGGTGCTTGCCCACTTGCTGTGTAAATAAATACATACATACACAACCCCCCTTTTAAATAAAATATTTTGATTGCCATATAGCCTAAATTCTAAGTTACAACGAACTTAATTTATATTCCAATTTTCATATAAATCGGTTCAGCCATTATCGCGTGAAAAGGTAACAAACATCCAGACAGACATACATACAAACAAAAATTTCAAAAAAGCGATTTTTGGTTTCAGGGCGGTTAATTATATATGTTAGGACCAATTATTTTTGGAAAATCGAAAATTACCAGAAACATATTTATTATTAGTATAGATTTCTCGCGTACGGTTTTCAGAATTTAGCACTTATAAGGATACGTAAATTTTTTGACATGAAACATCTGTGACTATATGTGTCCATGCCTAGGAAAAGGGACGTCAATTCGGAAGTCATAATCAAAGACACAAGTTTTAGTCTCCTTACCGTGTGCATGGTGTTGTTTAGTGCTCAGCCGAGACTGCGTTCGGTACCGGGCGAGTACACTCACATTAAAAACACATAATTGTTTCCACAGCGCACATCCTTGTAAAATTGTACATTTTAGCTGTACAAATTTGTTACTTTTATTATTGTACTTCTTATTTTTTTTGTATATTTTTCTAAACAAATAAAAGGTCAAAAATTGTAATAGATTCAAAAATTATTGAGCAAGTAAGCGATTTTAAATATTTAGGTTGCAGAGTATCCTATCAGAAAAAAATGGACATGGAAGAAAAGCTACATAAATACCAATGGATATGTGGAACTTTAAGGAGGTCCTTAGGAAACAGAGTAAGGAAAGATACACACATGAAGTTGTACAAATCAGTTGCATTACCAATACTCTTATACGGCGCAGAAACTTGGACATTAACAAAAGAAGACAAAAGGCGGCTTGAAGCCTCTGAGATGAGGTATCTGCGATCAGTAGCAGGAATTTCACGACTTGGACATATGAGAAACGAAGAGATAAGAAATGAACTACAGATATAAGAACTAAATCAACTCGTGAAGGATTATCAGAGTAAATGGATGCACCACCTAGATAGGATGGAGGAAGAGCGTTTCCCAAAGATAGCTTTCCAATATCGTCCAGAAGGCAGAAGAGATGTAGGTCGTCCGAGACTTCGATGGAGGCAACAGTTCTAATTGGGGACGGAACGGGTCGATAGGCCCATGCCGTGTTGTTGTTGATGATTATGATGATGATGATGATTTTTCTAAACATTTTTAAAAATATATATTATCGATGTTCTCGAATGGAATGTTGCCCTGAACCATTATTTCACACAAGCCTTAAAAAAACTGCGATTCTTTTTTACCTGTCTGCTTTTTTTATTATCCAATTTAATAAACCCTATTTCACCCTGAGGTATATTAGGGTTATAGTTGGTATCAAAATACATATTTTATAACCAAAAAACTATAGTAAAATTATAATATAAAATCGTGGTCACAGTTACAATTCACATGAATTATGTAGAAGAATGCACCTTAATGAAAGAATGGATCCTGTTAAAGATTAATGAGATGTTTGAGGAATAATCAATGCAAAAGATATACAATTACCTGTCTGCTTTTTTTATTATCCAATTTAATAAACCCTATTTCACCCTGAGGTATATTAGGGTTATAGTTGGTATCAAAATACATATTTTATAACCAAAAAACTATAGTAAAATTATAATATAAAATCGTGGTCACAGTTACAATTCACATGAATTATGTAGAAGAATGCACCTTAATGAAAGAATGGATCCTGTTAAAGATTAATGAGATGTTTGAGGAATAATCAATGCAAAAGATATACAAGAATGTCTAACCGTTTCAGAGTAAATACACTGCCTTAAAAATATAATCAATAATACATTAATATAATAAAGTTTGACTTTTACTTTCAAATTAATACTTAATCCATGAACAATGGAACAGTTAAGAGTAATAAAAGGATATTACAAGCAGTGATTTACGGTTACAAGTTACATACGTGATTCAGGAACAGGTACAATGATTAAAATAATAACACAAGTAATGACATAACTAACGAATAACGAAATTCTTGAAGGGCAATATATAATAGTAGGGGCAATACAAAAGATTTAAAAACAAATGTAAACAGTAAAGGAATAGTAGAAAAATTGACTTAAAATTACAAGTTAAACACATTCTTTTTAAAGCAATAGGTAACAACAAAGA
The DNA here is from genome assembly GCF_040183065.1 of Periplaneta americana. NCBI lineage: Eukaryota > Metazoa > Arthropoda > Insecta > Blattodea > Blattidae > Periplaneta > Periplaneta americana. The sequence continues at coordinate 179,043,566 of NC_091120.1, read as the reverse complement.
GATACTAATAACAATACACTGGCTGTAGTTACTGATTAAACACATTATTTTAAAAACAAACACGCAAAGGATCAATAGCTATTTTCAGGCATTATATACATGGACCATGTCTCTAATTCACATCTCTGCTTTCGTCATGTATGGTGCAGCATCTGACCAGCAAGAGTACATTTTATCTCACGACGCCCTCATGCCAAATGATATCCATACACTTTCCAAACATACTGCAGATCGTTAAGTGATTTACTTTATCTAGTTCTTCTCTTATTAGCAAAAATAATTTTCCTGGGTTGTCTGGCTACAGTAGATATACCAACAATAACATTACCAACATATCGTCCAGCTTCAGCCATGTGACACCCAGATTTTGTTATTGGTACTTTACTTCTAATGTTCCACAGTAATTTTTCGTAACACGAAAGTACGTACTCTTGACGAAGTGTTGTTGCTCGTGGAACCTTCTTTTTTGTATACTTTCCTAAAAAGTATCTAAAATATACATTATCGAATTGCTCGAATGAAATTGCTATTTCTTTTATCTGCAACTTCATTACTGGTTGAAGATCGTTCATTATCTTCATTCCGTTTTAACAGATTTAGGGGAGACTATTGTACCTTTAGCATAGTGTACCTTTGAACATTTTTTTGTTTTTTATTTTTTGCTACTACCTATAGGACTCAAACTGAAGTAGATTGTAGGAAAAGTCACTAAGTAGCTCTGGTCGTAGTCTTGGTTTGATTTATTGCAAAGTGTGAATTCTGTGAACGAAAGAATCTTTTTTAGTACCAAAAGTAAATATTTCGTTCATTGGTATATGTTATCTAACATAAAACCAGATTGTATTTGTTACTATCCATCAAGTACAGCGTGTTCCGTATCATCTGGTGAGTAATAACATATTTTAATTTCCATGATTTATTCGAATCTCTAGTTTTGGTAGCCACATTTGTTTAGACGTGCACCCTCTTGTACCTTTGAACACAGAACATCTTGTACCACGGAACATGTTCCAAGGTACATAATACTATTGGTTTTTGTTTTTATTTTATTTTAAGATCATGCCACGAACTAAATCTGGAATTAAGAGGTCCCCAATTGATCCGGATGTCTTGTAGAAAGCTGTTGAAGCAGTTATTGCCCCTCCAGGAAATAAAATCTCAATCAGAGCAGCCTTATCTGGTTTATGATTGCAAATACATTTTAAATATGATTGTCAGTTGTTACAATTATATTCCCATATATATTCCATGTGTTCCAACTTACAAGAGGGTATGTTCTAAGGTACATGATCCTGTTGTACCTTTGAACATATTACATTTTATTTTTTCCATCCTAAATAGATGTGTAGAACAGTAAAATATATACACGAAGTTGTAAAGGAATCTTCAATAATTATTTAAAGTATTTTTTAATTTAAAAAATATCATTTCCCAAAATTAAAAAAAAAAATAAAATGTGAAAAGTGTTTAAAGGTGCAACAGTCTCCCCTACATTATAAATGTTCTTCTTGGAATTGCAGTGCTGTTGTATCTTGTTTTAGTTCCCTTTATTTCTGTCTAACATTCAGCACATGTAATAATGTCTCCTTTCGTACATAATCATGAATTTAAAACATATTCCACCATCATCTTCAAACGTCCAAGCAATGACTTTTTCTTGTTTTCGCCATTACACTGCATCAGTACTGTAAACACTAACTGAATTAGCATTAACACGGATATAATTCGGCGGTCTGTGTTCTAACCCCGAAACCAGTAGTAGTACATTGTCATGCGCTCCGTGTATACTCAAGGACGGCTTACGTCATCCAACCCTCTGCACTCATCTTAACGTCACATCCTTTAAACCAGTGGCCGGCAGAAGCTGCAGTTATGACGTAAGAGCCAGTCAGGCCTCAAGAGCTTGGAAGAGCGAGCAGTTGAGTCGTATTACTGTTATCACGCACCAGCGCAGTGGCGTCAGTGCATCAATGATACGACAGTTCTTGGAGATAAATTGATGGAATCACATTCATGTATTTTGCTAGGGAATAACTACTCTGCGGTCATGATGGTAACATTCTTGGCAAATTCCCCGTCATTAAAAGAACGCATGTTCTTTGCAATGGCTAGTGAAATCCTATATCTTAAGCCTTAAGCTTACCATTGATTCACTGACAGTGTGTTCCCTAGCTTCACTTAACAATTTATCTTTCAATTGCTGCACTAGTGCTTGTCGATCTTCTCCCCCATATTTGTCATAATCATTTGTGTGGCATACAGAATAATGGCATTGTATATTGAATTTCTTTACATGCTGAAACAGCTTGCCACAAATCAAACACTTCGCCATTCCTCCATACTCCATAACACAGTTTGATCTCGACAAAGCATTTAGCTTGGGTACGATAGTAACACAAAGTGATGGCGTGTTTCAAAAGTTGAAATATACTTTGCATACTACTCACCAAGTTAGGGCCTAGATAGTTCAATCTGTATATTGTGTAGGAAAATGTCTGTTAAAAACACCTGAACTGTTTTCAAGTTTCCGAGTAGACAAAGTGTTGTAGTACTGCTTAAATTATTTATTTCTATATTTGTATATTTATAGCAGTTCCGGAGCCTCATTTACATAATGCGAACGCTTCTGCAGCTGGCTGTATTATGAATTTCATATTATTATAAGTATATTAAATTTGATTACAAACCAAAATATTTTGTTACATTGATTTATCAGGGTTGTACAGTTTTGTTTTCGTACAAATGTATTGTAATTGTGCTGTTCCCATACTACCTCACACGAATGGATCGCGCTCTGTCATTGCATAGGCGCCGTACCACCACTGTTGAGTTGAACCTTCTCTCCTCGCTGTGCTCAGTATGCAGAGATTGCCGAGCAAAGAGCGTGGCGGCCCCGTGGTATGACGTCACAGAGCACGGAACATGCCGGTCACTGCTTTAAACGATACGGGACTGAAAATTGTGTCTCTAGTCATAATTTTGAAGGATAAAAAAAAATCTTGACTTGGGTGAAAATATTATTTCTGGATCTTAGAATGATAACTTTAACTATGTGATGACACCGCCGTCGATGTGATACCATCTGCAGTACAACGAAAATGTTATCTTTACGTTCACTATCACTTAACTTTAAAGCCATTCTTCCAGAGAAGACAAATTCATAATATTAACTTGAAACCGATGTAAAATGTTCCATTTTTTTTACTTACAACAAGCTTTTGTTTTGAATGTTCGAAATTTACAGACGTGGACAAATTATTAGCAAAATTGAAGATTTTTTTAGGCCTACATATTTTTACAAAATATGATTCTTCAGTTTAGACTACAGTTGACATTTTTGCGTATTTCGAAATCATTAGCAAAATTGAAGATTTGTATTGTATATTTTTTTTACAACATGTGACTCTTCAATTTGGACTACATTTGATATTTTTGCATATTTACAAATTATTAGCAAAACTGAAGATTTTTATTTTATATTTTTACAAAATTTGATTCTTCAATTTAAACTGCAGTTGACATTTTTGCATATTTACAAATTATTAGGAAAATATGAAGATTTTTATTATATATTTTTACAAAATTTGACTCTTCAATTTAAACTACAGTTCACATTTTTGTATATTTCTATCTATTGTAATGATAGAAATATGCAAAATTGTCAACTGTAGTCTAAATTGAAAAGTCAAATTTTTTAAACAGAATTATCATAAAAAACGTCAATTTTGTTAATAATTTGTCCACGTCTGTAATTCTGAAGTAGAAAGAAACAGAAAAATGATTTTTTCGAATTAAGACCCCATTTCCTAGGCAGGTTCACATATAAAGGCTGGAAGTAATGTCACGGTGCAGATTGAAATGGGCAATAGAGTACACTAAAATAAATAAATAACATGCTGTGTGGATAAGCTTCAGGGCTTCTACCGCGTTGTCTTGGTGTTGGTGGCTGACGTTTCGACCGCTGTGTTGTGGCCATCTTCAGAGCAGTTGTTGGATAAGGAAATAGTCTGCGAGCTGGTATATATATAGTAGTCTCGATGGGGGGAGTACTTGCGGTGACAGGTCAAACATCAAACAACATCTCAACAACATCAACAAGGACGAGGGGTTACAACTCGGCAACTCATGGGGAAGTCTATTCCAAGATCATACTTAGGAACGAGAAACCAGTCTCCACATGTACGCGTCGCCCCCCCCCCCTTCATCCAGACATCGGGCACGGTATCAAGGTCACTCTTTCGGACCTTATGAGGGCCAGTATTTAATATGAATACTCCCCTACATACAGACCTCAACCGGATTGGACAACGTAGGACCAATCAGATGCCAGAAGGAGAACCTACGACCTATCACAGCAAGTACTCCCCCCATCGAGACTTCTATATATGTACCAGCTCGCAGACTATTTCCTTATCCAACAACTGCTCTGAAGATGGCCACAACACAGCGGTCGAAACGTCAGCCAATAACACCAAGACAACGCGGTAGAAGCCCTGAAGCTTATGCACACGCCATGTACACCAGCCGCGAAAGCCTATGCGAACAAATAAATAACATGTTATGCATTTTGTAATTAAGTAAATGGTTGAAATTAGGCTGAAAATCTGCGTTGTTTGGCAACAGCGCATCGCCGCATCCGATAACCATGGTCTTCGTAGTCTTCACATTTATCTTCATCCCATACCGTATATAGTGTATATACGTATAAGAAAGAAATACCTTGTATCAAACATCCCATCCCATACATAAAACTTCCGGCTCTATCTCCAACACATCTATCCCGATTTTTTTATTATAACTCCGTACTACATTTTCGTATTCTGGTTAGAATCCCTATGATGGTGGACTTAACAGAAGCACACAACTCGGAACCGAACTGTGTAACTGCTTTCCTTCTGCGATCAAACCTGCGGCATTCCACTGACTCCTCTCTATTCTGTCTCTCTCGGAAGGAGGTGGTCGTACGTCTCCACTAGTCCCGCCGGGAGTGGAAGCCGGATCCTCTGCTTTGTAGCCCCAAATGATGACCGGAGGCCCTAATGGAGACATGAATTTTCATCACAGGATCAGCTGCAGATCGCTGAATCGCGCCACAGTAAAGGCTGGTTCACAATAAACCGGAAACGAGAATCGGAACGAAAACGAAAACGGTAAAATTGTTAAAACGTGTACATTTAAATGTGAGCATTCACAATTAACAAAAAGCTTGCCGGAGCCCAGGATCGGGAACGGAGAGTTGGCCAAGTTTCAACTTTGGCGTTCACGTTTCCGATCACAGCCCACTAGATTCATTCTATTGCCATCTAAAAGCTATTTTGTCGTCATATATTTTGTAGCAAGAAGACCGTGACATAACCTATGCATTATTTTGTTCTGTGCTGTGCATCATGGAGCAAGTTTTATTTGATGAGATTCTAATATTGAGTGTTGAGGAAAATCCTCACGTTTACGATAAGCGGCGCGCCTCGTATAAAGATGAGAAAATGAAGGAGAATACGTGACTTTCAATAGCTGCGTCTTTGAACACCGATCGTAAGTGAATCATATTTTATTACTGTACTAGCCGTACCCGTGCGCTCCGCTGCACCTGTTAGAAATAAATATAAAGTAGTTACATAATTAAAATAGGACGTTTGATCCAGGGAACAACTTTTACAACAGCGCAAGATAATCTGCTTCGCTCATTACCCAATTTTTTTGCATGGCATTTATTGCATATATATTTTATGTATTTTAACACGATTCAATTAAGTATAGTTAAAATTTGAATTATAAAATAATGGATTGCTAAGCTAACGTACTATTACTGCATACTAAATCAATACAGTCTCGTTGTTCGTTAATTCTCTGAGATTAAGATAAGTGTACATAAATATTATCTTAAGAAATACAGAAAACGAATTACAAAATAGTCTATCAAATTTTCTGTGCATAAGAAGCTATTTTAATCTTACCTGTCCTCGATTTACTCAGACGTTACTGTAATAACATTATAGCATTATGTCTATCTAGAGAAACTACACTTTCCAATGGTGAAATAATAATTAATTATACAAATCGGTTAATTTAACTTCTGATATTACTTCATAAAAACACAGAAACATTCTCTGTAGGCTATGTTTAATAGATTTCGATTGTTGATGTCCAAGGCCCCTGTTTCGATTGTTTTTGTTCAAGGCCCCTTATAGACGAAGTCATTTGTTCTTAATTCATTGCACCGTCTTAGATGGCGTTATTTTAATTTTAAAACTCATTTATCTCATTAAATATCAGTCCTATCAAACTTTTGTAAAGAATAAAACTTATCGGAAATCATTTTTAAAGAAACTTTTGTTATGTAACATCTTTCACAAAAATCAATAATAAGCGAGATATTTCGATTTATTTAATTCAGGCCCCCTTATAACCCCCTTTTAAATAAAGTATTTTGAATGCCATGTAGCCTAAAATCTAAGTTACAACGAACTTAATTTATATTCCAATTTTCATATAAATCGGTTCAGCCATTATCGCGTGAAAAGGTAACAAACATACAGACAGACATACAAACAAAAATGTCAAAAATGCGATTTTCGGTTTCAGGGTGGTTAATTATATATGTTAGGACCAATTACTTTTGGAAAATCGAAAATTACCAGAAAAATTCCGGCTACAGATTTATTATTAGTATAGATTGGTTGTATTACACACTACATATTCATGCTTCATTCATTAACTACTGTTGTGTTCATTTTTGTTCTATTACAAATGTTTCTTCTCTAATTATTTTACGCTATGTTAGACTTAAAATAGGTTGTGATAATAAAGATGCATGGGCATATTTATAGTACCGTACCTAATGAAATGTTTCAGTTGAAATTTCGAAGTTGGTTAACCTGTGTTTATGTTGGCTGCCTTGTACTCATGAGAGAACGCCATTGGTCAATTATACGCAAATAACATCAGAATGCGTAATATCGACTTTACATATCGTTATTGACATGCATATCGATATGCATAGTAATCTACGTTCTGGGTTTATTGTGAATCAAAAATTTTCATATTCACGTCCTCTGCTTCTCGTTTTCATTCTGGTTCTCGTTCCCGGTTTATTGTGAACCAGCCTTAAGCCTGGAGTGCGGAAATGGAGACGTGAGATGGAAGTGTGCGGGCCAGTGCGTGTCCCCCATTACGTAACTACTGCGAAATTGCGTGACGCACGCTCCTGCCGGTACTCCAGTGCTCAAGTTCAATTCCCGATAGCCGGCATGTAACGCAGCCATTTACCGACGTCACTTTGGGAACTAATTTGTCGCAATACGAGTCACCTGCTGCAAAAGGAATCACATTGCGAGCATCGGTAGCGGAGTGGGTAATACACAGGCTTGCCAACCGTCCCGTATTTCCCGGGACAGTCCCGATTTCGACCATTGCGTCCCGCGTCCCGAAATAATTTGCTCACGCACCAAAATGTCCCGATTTCATGGCATATTACACATTAAATTTACAGCTTGTTTTTGTTCCTATCATATTGTTGGATTTAGTCTGGATTGGAAGATACTTCCGCACAGTTTCATACAGATATGCTTACAATATGAAACGAAATGGTGAAATACTCTAGTACGCATGTTCAAAACAGAAATTTAATTCTCGTTGATGTGTCAACAGAGTTTAAACACAGAATAAATATGGGAAATACTTACTTACTTACCGGCTTTTAAGGAACCCGGAGGTTCATTGTCGCCCTCACATAAGCTCGCCATTGGTCCCTATCCTGAGCAAGATTAATCCACTCTCTATCATCATATTCCACCTCCCGCAAATCAATTTTAATATTATCTTCCCATCTACGTCTCGGCCTCCCTAAAGGTCTTTTTCCCTCCGGCCTCCCTGAAGGTCCTTTTCTCTCCGGCCTCCCAACTAACACTCTTTATGCATTTCTGGATTCGCCCATAAGTGCTACATACCCTGCCCATCTCAAACGTCGGGATTTAATTTTCCTAATTATGTCAGGTAAAGATGCAAGGAGTGCAGTTCTGTGTTGTGTAACTAAATATGGGAAATGCCTGTTATTATTCGGTTGAGAAGTTTTTATCATCCAGTCTCTTGTCAAAAAATCTGAAAGTTAGAATTTATAAAACAGTTATATTACCGGTTGTTCTTTATGGTTGTGAAACTTGGACTCTCACTTTGAGAGAGGAACAGAAATTAAGGGTGTTTGAGAATAAGGTGTTTAGGAAAATATTTGGGGCTAAGAGGGATGAAGTTACAGGAGAATGGAGAAAGCTACACAATACAGAACTGCGCGCATTGAATTCTTCACCTGACATAATTAGGAACATTAAATCCATACATTTGAGATGGGCAGGGCATGTAGCACGTATGGGTGAATCCAGAAATGCATATAGAGTGTTAGTTGGGAGGCCGGAGGGAAGACGACCTTTGTGGAGGCCGAGACGTAGATGGAAGGATAATATTAAAATGAATTTGAGGGAGGTGGGTTATGATGTTAGAGACTGGATTAATCTTGCTCAGGATAGGGACAAATGGCGAGCTTATGTTAGGGCGGCAATGAACCTGCGGGTTCCTTAAAAGCCAGTAAGTAAGTAAGTGTCAACAGAGTGACAGATGCAATGGTCATCATAATAGACAAGTTAGGGCAGGTTTGATCACAACCTATAAGATACTTACTGAATCACTTACCCTCTGTGCTAATCTTATGTACTTGAATTTAGTTTGGCGCCATTCAGTATTATGTCCACTTTGTTCCACTTGATGCGTCATTCATTGGTTTCGGCAGAAAAGTGGAAAGAAAAAGACAATTTATACCACCACTTCTACGATAGATATAGATATCAACGAGGACACAACAAAGACTGTAAAATACCGTAGCATCTCAAGTGCGATAAGATCTCAGAGCTCTGGTGATAAATCACGTAACCGTCTCTGTGTTTTCCGAGAAGAGTGGCTGAACTCTTTTGTATGGGTAGGTTAGGTTAGTTCAGGTTACGTTAAATTAGGTTAGTTTATATTAGGTTAGTAATTACATCAATATGATGAGTTCCTATTTTCAATCGAGTTAACATTTATTTTATAGGGAATTTATACTGTTTTCCAACTTTTTTTTGGTGATTTTGGTAAGTTTTGTATTTTTTTTACTTATGTATCGAGGTGGTTCTGTTAAAATATATATATATATATATATATATATATATATATATATATACAGGGACATCATTTTATTTTTACTAACATTTTTAATATTAACTTGGCTATACCTCTGGATCAACGCCGTTTGCTGCCTCCTTCCACGACTGGAGTTCTATGATACTGGCGTAATATACAAACAAATCACTTTACTAGGTATATGAGGGAAGAAAAGTAGTTCATCCATTTACGGAAATATCAAGCTTTTGAGTTTGATAATTTTCATTAGATTTTTGTTTAATCAAAATACAGTACAGTATTAACAATAATTGTTTTTACTCACGAACTGAGCTCTCCATGTGGACGTATTCATTATGCAGTGTATATTATACTGTCTACAGCACATTAGCGTACACTATAGAGAATGAAGTTAAATTGAAAAGAATCATAATATGGATATTTAAACACATTTTTAAATTGATGGCCGTTTATTTCGATACAGGCTTCAGTTCTTTTGTGAATATTATTGCACTATAGACTATTGTACCTAATCCCAATTACCAGTTTCGTCCTTCGTACTAGTAACTCATGTTGAAATAATTCTGTACCTACTCTATAAAAGAGTACCTTACGTACTGTAAATTCAATCTTCACTTCTGCCCGATCCGAAAAGATAAAATTACTCAGACATACTATCTACTGTCCGTCCATGTGGTTATGTCGTAGGGTCGTAGAAAGGGATGAAATCACGTGACTGTTAATTACTTAACGAGCCCTTTTATTTAAGCTATTTTAAACAGTTGTATAATATTACAACAGAAATTAATGTTCTCAGAAAAGAGCTAAGATAGCCCAGCCACTAGGTGGCGAATAAAAGCTGGTGGGGAAACCGGGATACGACGTAGGCAAATGGACGACAGTACCTGTGCGAAAATGATTCAATATTGAAAGCTCTTTCGTCACTGGAAAACGCGAACATATTTTTGGAACGTACTGTTTACTATGACCGTAAGACTACTATAACTGTATATGCGGTCTTGGATCTGTGTGCGGGACGGTCGAACTTCATTAGTAGAAGGGGTGGGAGTGAAGTATATTAAAAAAACTCAGGTACAATAAAAATTGAAGTAAAAATAAAATGATGTCCCTGTATATATATAAAATAATAATAATAATAATAATAATAATAATAATTTATTTAACCTGGCAGATTTAAGGCCATACGGCCTTCTCTAACACTCAACCAGGAGTAAAAACTGCGTTACAAAAACACTACAAATTTACAAAGTACACTACAATTTTACACACAAAACTGAACAAGATAATAATAATATGTAAACAACAAGTAAGAAGAAATCAGACATAATATATAACATAGAGAAAGAAAGAAAAAAGCATAATATAATGTGAACAGCAGGTCAAAATAAACGAGGCATACAAAGTATAAAAAAATAAGACAATTATTGATAATAATAATAATAATAATAATAATAATAATAATAGTAAGAATAATAATGATAATAACAATAATAATAACAGGCCTAATAGTAATAATAATACTAATAGTAGTAATAAAATAGTGCAGTACAAAGCATACAATGAATACAATATTTTTAAGTACACACAGGAAGAAAATTATGATTATATATAGCTCAACTTATCACATTAGAGATATACCGTTATCGGAAAATATGAAAAAAATATATATAAAATAGGTTAAATATCACTAGAACATAAAAAAAATGCGAATACGTGGAAACATGCAATACAACACTTGTCATAATAATAAGTTAGTTTGGCAACTCGTCATACGATAATTTTCTAACTTGGATTTGAAAGATTTCAATGTTCGGCAGCCCTTGACTTCAGGCGGCAGAGAGTTCCAGTGACGAGAGGTAGCAACAGTGAAAGATGAGGAATACAGAGATGATGTGTGAAGTGGAATTTCAAGCGTGATGTCGCGTTGTGATAGAGTATTAATATTATGATAGCGAGAAAGAGTATGAAAACGAGCGAATAAATAATAGGGGGATGAAGTGTGCATAATTCGATATAGGATAGAAAGTGAGTGCAGATTTCTCCTCTCATGTAACCTAAGCCATGATAACTTCTCGAAAGAAGGTGAGATATGATCATAGTATCGAACATTACAAATTACATATATATATATATATATATATATATATATATATATATATATATATATATATATATATATAATAAAAGTACTACTGTTGAATATGTGCATTTATGGGTGGAAATGATTAGTGCAATAAAATTGTCAGTAACGTTTGTGTCTAATAAGATTACTGTCGATGAAATATTTTATATAGTGTAATATACTACCTTTATCATAGAACTTTAATAAAATATTTTTTCATTTTCTTTGTCAAAGTACTTTGATAGTGTAACACCAGCCTAATCCACATAGAAGCTTTCAATATAGCAATTCCATATGTCAAAGTCGCTGACAATAGTTACAGTATCTGTCCGAGGTAGCACATATGGGTCCTTTACTGAGAATCCTTGAGCTCTATTAGGTACTAAGTCCCATGGTTTGCTACCACACAGTCGGCTGCGCTGCTGGCACTAGTCGCTGTCATCAAGGAAGCGCTGTTATTGGCACGGGCGTTGTTCTCTGATAAAATAAACTTCTGGTTCTGGGGCAAGCCGTCGTACCTCTTAGCATCTCTGCATTCGATTGTTATTGGCACTTGCTGTTTGCGGGCTCTTATATTTGCTCTTTTATTTTGTTTGGGATACGCAAGAGTGCTCCAAGATGTTCGCCTCTTTATTTCTCTCTGGTTTTATTTCATCTTTTCCCCCCACTTGCACTGCATGCAACAAAGCTTTCTGAAGCTCGTCAGATATATCCTTGGAGTCCAGTGGCGGTGCGTCAATAAGAGCACGTGAACACCTTGTTTCCATTAATGCACGACTAGTTTTATTATTTAATACCGTATTGGCGTAGTGGGGATGTATAATATCAGGATCGAGTATTTTAAACTTTCCGCATCTTGCATAAACTTCTTATGTAAACTTGGCAACATCCGTTCGCGTACAAACCGTGCTCTTTTCAAGAAGGTTACAGAAATTTCACGCGTGCGCGGGAGAATATTGTCTTTCGCTGGCCGCTTATGACTCGTCAAGAGCACAAAGCATTAAGTGAACAGTGAATCTATCCTACAGATGTCAGGTGCATCGATGCCTATCGTTTACGTGCTATATCTCGAGGAGAAAATTTAATAAGTCTGTATTTTAGCCTGCAGGTGTCAACATCTCACTGTCGGAACGTTTACTTTATGTGGATGTGTGTACAGTGCTGCTACGAGAGTGTAGTTTGTGAATTACTATACTTCAGTGTCGGCATATAGCATAGTTTGGCTTTCAAAGACGTGCTGGCTGAATGTGACGGTGGTATGAATTTAAATATTTGTATGGTGGTGTATATTATTTAAGAATAATATTTACTGGCATGTATTTATAGTAATCAATCTATGCGAATGGAATTACAGTACTGGTATAGGCTATAGTGTATCAGTGTGTTGTGAATCAAAATACAGTAAATTACTGAACACACGCTTTTGTAAATTGTTTTATGTATTAATTTTTAACAGACGTAAACAATGAACTCTGTTCAAGTAATTATGGAGAGTAATGAACTGGGTAAACTGGCTTTCCAGGAAAAATTGGAAATAAAAAGACTAGGTTTCGTTATTATTATTATTATTATTATTATTATTATTATTATTATTATTATTATATGTTGTTTTGAATTTATATACGGTTTTTTCGACAGTGAAACATTGGAATCATGACATTTCATATTAGGCTAAAAACGTACGATTTCAAATTCTCTTCGATTTTGGAACACAAAATTGTGAACAGATATAATATTTTATCACGAGCCGCCACTGCCTTGGACAGCAAGCCCGCAGAAACATGTCAGTAATTCACCTAGTAGATAGGCTATGGATAGGTGATAGTGTTTATCGTACTGTAATGAAACCTTCCATATGCTATAAACACTATCCTATCACATCACTTCACACGTAGCCTATATGAAATCTAATATTTTACTTGATTATTTAACGACGCTCTATCAACTATTATGTTATGTAGCGTCGATAGAATTGGTGATAGCGAGATGGTATTGGTCGAGATGATGCCGAGGATTCGCCATAGATTACCTAATATTCGCCTTACGGTTTAGAAAACCTCTGAATAAACCCAACCAGATAATTAGCCCAAGCGGGAATCGAACCCGGGTCAAACAGCAAATGAAGTCTACTTACATTGAGTCTAGTTTTTTCACACATTCCATCACTACATGTTGCCTTCCATCGCATCATAACAATACCACGTCATGTTAAGTCGTTATCATAATCTTTCTTTACATTACTCGTATATTAAGCTCAAAGTCCGTTACAGCTTCATAAATTCACCTCCTCCTTGGCCTCCCAATATTTCCTCTTCCAGATGACATATTTTAAAATTTTATACGGAATGCTATTTCGTTATATTCTTTCTACATTCATTCATTCATAATGTTCTGCCCAAGGACAGATCTTTCACTGCAAACACAGCATTTTCTAATTTTTGCTATTTTCTGCCTTTCTCTTAGTCTCCTCATAATATGATCCATATATCATAATGATATCTTATTCTGCATCGGACTCTTCTCCAGTTCACCATTCCTTCCAGTGCATCCTTCAGCAGACAGTTTCTTCTCAGTCAATGATCCAACCAATTTATTTTTCTCTTCTTGATCAGTTTCAGCATCATTCTTTCTTTACCCATACTTTCCAATACAGCTTCATTTCTAATTCTGTCTGTCTATTTCACACGCTCCATTCTTCTCCATACCCATATTTCGAATGCTTTTCTTCACTTCGTTGCAAAGTCCATGTTTCTGTACCATAGAATTTCCCACTTCACACAATGCACTTTACTAGTTTTTTTCTTAGTTCCTACCATTGTCCTATATCATAACACATCACATCACTTGTCACCGCATCACTTAATTTCTCGATCACATTACAACCACCACAAAATCGTATTCAATAATTTACTTTGAGGTATATCCTACATCACATCACATCACATCACATCACATCACATCACATCACATCACATCACATCACATCACATCATAATACATCACATCACATGTCGCCACATCACTTCATTTCTCGACCACATTACAACCACCAGATTATCGTACTCAATAATTTACTTCGAAGTATATCCTACATCACATCACATCATAATACATCACATCACATGTCTCCACATCACTTCATTTCTCGACCACATTACAACTACCACATTATCGTACTCAATAATTTACTTTGAGGTATATCCTACATCACATCACATCATAATACATCACATCACATGTCGCCACATCACTTCATTTCTCGACCACATTACAACTACCACATTACCGTACTCAATAATTTACTTTGAGGTATATCCTACATCACATCACATCATAATACATCACATCACATGTCGCCACATCACTTCATTTCTCGACCTCATTACAACTACCACATTATCGTACTCAATAATTTACTTTGAGGTATATCCTACATCACATCACATCATAATACATCACATCACATGTCGCCACATCACTTCATTTCTCGACCACATTACAACTACCCCATTATCGTACTGAATAATTTACTTTGAGGTATATCCTGCATCACACCACATCACATCATAATACATCACATCATATGTCGCCACATCACTTCATTTCTCGACCACATTACAACCACCACATTATCGTACTCAATAATTTACTTTGAGGTATATCCTACTTCACATCACATCACATCACATCACATCATAATACATCACATCACATGTCGCCACATCACTTCATTTCTCGACCACATTACAACTACCCCATTATCGTACTGAATAATTTACTTTGAGGTATATCCTACATCTCTTCATTTCTCGACCACATTACAACCACCACATTATCGCACTCAATAATTTATTTTGAGGTATATCCTACATCACATCACATCATAATACATCACATCACATGTCGCCACATCACTTCATTTCTCGACCACATTACAACCACCACATTATCGTACTGAATAATTTACTTTGAGGTATATCCTACATCACATCACATCACATTATAATACATCACATCAAATGTCGCCACATCACTTCATTTCTCGACCACATTACAACCACCACATTATCGTACTGAATAATTTACTTTGAGGTATATCCTACATCACATCACATCATAATACATCACATCACATGTCGCCACATCACTTCATTTCTCGACCACATTACAACTACCCCATTATCGTACTGAATAATTTACTTTGAGGTATATCCTACATCACACCACATCATAATACATCACATCACATGTCGCCACATCACTTCATTTCTCGACCACATTACAACTACCACATTATCGTATTCAATAATTTACTTTGAGGTATATCCTACATCACACCACACCACATCACATCATAATACATCACATCACATGTCGCCACATCACTTCATTTCTCGACCACATTACAACTACCCCATTATCGTACTGAATAATTTACTTTGAGGTATATCCTACATCACACCACATCACATCATAATACATCACATCACATGTCGCCACATCACTTCATTTCTCGACCACATTACAACCACCACATTATCGTACTCAATAATTTACTTTGAGGTATATCTTACATCACACCACATCACATCATAATACATCACATCACATGTCGCCACATCACTTCATTTCTCGACCACATTACAACCACCACATTATCGTACTCAATAATTTACTTTGAGGTATATCCTACATCACATCACATCACATCATAATACATCACATCACATGTCGCCACATCACTTCATTTCTTGACCACATTACAACTACCCCATTATCGTACTGAATAATATACTTTGAGGTATATCCTACATCACATCACATCATAATACATCACATCACATGTCGCCACATCACTTCATTTCTCGACCACATTACAACTACCACATTATCGTACTCAATAATTTACTTTGAGGTATATCCTACATCACACCACCACATCATAATACATCACATCAAATGTCGCCACATCACTTCATTTCTCGACCACATTACAACTACCCCATTATCGTACTGAATAATTTACTTTGAGGTATATCCTACATCACATCACATCTCATCATAATACATCATATCACATGTCGCTACATCACTTCATTTCTCGACCACATTACAACTACCACATTATCGTACTCAATAATTTACTTTGAGGTATATCCTACATCACATCACATCATAATACATCACATCACATGTCGCCACATCACTTCATTTCTCGACCACATTACAACCACCACATTATCATACTGAATAATTTACTTTGATGTATATCCTATATCACATCAGATATCACATTGCATAATGAGACATAATTCATCACACATCGCATTGTCCTATATCAAAACACATCACATCACATGTCACTGTATCATGTCACATCTCGCCCACATAGAATCACCACATTATCGTACTCTATAATTTACTTTGATGTATATCCTATATCACATCAGACATCACATTGCATAATGTGACATAATTCATCGCGCATATCATTGTCTCATATCATAACACATCACATTTCACCGCATCACGTCACATCTTTGTCACATTACAACATTCAATCGTTTACTTTGCAGTCCCTCCTGTGGATATGCTGTTATTCTCTCTGTGTAATCCGCTCTGTGACTTTGAGTTCTTGTCATCTTGTTTCTTTTATTGCTTAATGGGACATGTTATTGTGCCTTCCTTTGTTGAGTTTCGTACCTCAGTCTGTCTTGTTCCATCCATTTATACTCATTTCCTTTCTTGAGCTCCATTATCCGAATAGCTCACCTTGTCCTGTTATAAGACACAATCACGAACTGTAAAAAGACTGAGGCGAGTCACAGCCTGGAACACGTCGATTTAAGGAAAACAAGCTCTTTGTATTGGCTAGAAAGGCAATAAAGGCAATTGAAAATGAAATGTGAAACTGGTTCTACCTGACTCGAGGAGTCTCTCTTATTGCAGCGTTGACATGGCGGGGGCGTACCGTGCCTGCAGCTTGTTTGAATAAGATCTCCTGGGGGGCAGGCACGCAATATCCGGTCGTGACTTAGCAGGCGTCACTTCCGCTGCCGACTTGGACGTGATTGCGGTATTTTCATCAAACTGGGCGGGGGGCTTCCTAACAAAAGGAAATGAGCCTTTTTTTAAAAGACCGTTAACTTAATCTCTTTTTTTTTCTGTGCAGACTTTACGTTCATCTTAGGATAAAATACGGTTACTTAGTATTCAGATACTGTCAAGTAGAGCCTGGAAGACGAAATTTACTACCCGGTAGTACAGAGTGATTTATATAGAACTGACACATTTCTTTCATTAATTGTTTCAAAACGAATTGTGCTAGCGACAACTTATTATACCTAAAATGTAGAGGAATTTCGGGAGATTATTTACCTCTATAGCAAATGTTGTACGGCGTTGTCAGATCCGGAGATCTCGGTGGCCACAGTTTCCTGGAAATTATTCGGTCGTCACATAACCGGATAAATGGAACCATGCTTCATCTGTGAACCATGTGGTGCACAATATGGCAGGATTTTGAACAATGAACGTCTGAAACCAACGATAATGATTCAATCTTTTATCCTTATCTGGTCTCTGTAGCTGATGAAAAACCGTAACCCTATATGGCTTTAGGCTCTCTGACACATTGAGTAGGTGTACCCTGTCTCCTCCGACAAACGTCTTAATAATTTTTTGGGTGACTGCTCCAGTCGTGCTCTTACGTCAACAACAACCGTGGGAAGCCTAGATGAACGATGCTTGCCCTTTTCACTCACCAGAGATCCAGTTGTTTCCAATTTGTTTACCAATCCCAGTATTGTGTTTCTTTTGGGAGGATTGCGAACACCAAATTCTCTCTGGTATGCCCTTTGAGTAGCTGTAATTGAATTCGTAATCCAGTATTGCTTCACAAGGAAGAGTCGTTGATTTAATGTGTACTGCATTTTCACGTTGACACAAAATGTCGAAAACAGCTGCCAACAATAGGAATAAAACATTAACATCTGCGCATCTAGTGACAAGGAATCGAAACTCCAGAACATTCTGCTGTTGGTTTCAGACGTTCATTGGAAATGAGCCTTTTTTTAAAAGACCGTTAACTTAATCTCTTTTTTTTCTGTGCAGACTTTACGTTCATCTTAGGATAAAATACGGTTACTTGGTATTCAGATACTGTCAAGTAGAGCCTGGAAGACGAAATTTACTACCCGGCAGTAGAATGATAGCGAAGTTGTTAACTATGCTGTCATTAAAGTAACTATACTAAAAGTCAGGTTATGAACCGACTAAACAGGAAGGAAGCAACGTTCTGTTACCACAGTCTAATATAAACAGTCACGAAGCTTAATACTTACTGAATATGCAAGCATAAACAGTTGAAGTATGCATCCATAGATAGTTGCTCACCACCAGGATCGCTACTATCGCCTCATCACAGACTCTTTCCCTAGCAGCCGATAAATTGTATTGTACTTTCGATATCGTGTTCTTTTGAAAAAATTAACATAAACTCACCTTCCTGGATCTTTCGGAAGAAGGATAAGTCTGACCTATTTTTCTTACAATTTATTTATAGTACTACAAACGTCTCCTTGTCCCATATTATTATTCAAATTATTGTATTTTAGCCATTTAGTAGTGACAGGGCATTGGAGACCACTAAAGTTAGACAGAAAGGAGCAACTGGTACAGTAAACATAACCTATAATTTCAACATATCTAAATATTCGTGCGGTGCAACTGAAAATTATTGAATCATGCATAAATGAATGTACAAAAATTTCGCAATATTTAATCGAAATAAAGGCAGGTATTTCACACACGAACAACGTAATTTTCACACCAAAAATAATATTACACCTTAACTCGCAAGGAATTATGTCTGAAGTGTCCCCTAATCATTGTTTTAAATTTTATTAATGCAATTACACTACATTTTAGAGAAATATATGTTACTCTTTATGCATTCCAATTAATTTATATGGTTGAAACGCCGCCCTTCGTGATCAGGTTAAGCGAGTCACATGGCCTGCCGTACGGCCTGTATTAGATCACGATGGCAGTGACACAGACTTGTTTTAAATTTTATTAATGCAATTACACTACATTTTAGAGAAATATATGTTACTCTTTATGCATTCCAATTAATTTATATGGTTGAAACGCCGCCATTCGTGATCGGGTTAAGCGAGTCACACGGCCTGTATTAGATCACGATGTCAGTGACACAGACTTGTTTTAAATTTTATTAATGCAATTACACTACATTTTAGAGAAATATATGTTACTCTTTATGCATTCCAATTAATTTATATGGTTGAAACGCCGCCATTCGTGATCGGGTTAAGCGAGTCACACGGCCTGTATTAGATCACGATGTCAGTGACACAGACTTGTTTTAAATTTTATTAATGCAATTACACTACATTTTAGAGAAATATATGTTACTCTTTATGCATTCCAATTAATTTATATGGTTGAAACGCCGCCATTCGTGATCGGGTTAAGCGAGTCACACGGCCTGTATTAGATCACGATGGCAGTGACACAGACTTGTTTTAAATTTTATTAATGCAATTACACTACATTTTAGAGAAATATATGTTACTCTTTATGCATTCCAATTAATTTATATGGTTGAAACGCCGCCCTTCGTGATCAGGTTAAGCGAGTCACATGGCCTGCCGTACGGCCTGTATTAGATCACGATGGCAGTGACACAGACTTGTTTTAAATTTTATTAATGCAATTACACTACATTTTAGAGAAATATATGTTACTCTTTATGCATTCCAATTAATTTATATGGTTGAAACGCCGCCCTTCGTGATCAGGTTAAGCGAGTCACATGGCCTGCCGTACGGCCTGTATTAGATCACGATGGCAGTGACACAGACTTGTTTTAAATTTTATTAATGCAATTACACTACATTTTAGAGAAATATATGTTACTCTTTATGCATTCCAATTAATTTATATGGTTGAAACGCCGCCATTCGTGATCGGGTTAAGCGAGTCACACGGCCTGTATTAGATCACGATGGCAGTGACACAGACTTGTTTTAAATTTTATTAATGCAATTACACTACATTTTAGAGAAATATATGTTACTCTTTATGCATTCCAATTAATTTATATGGTTGAAACGCCGCCCTTCGTGATCAGGTTAAGCGAGTCACATGGCCTGCCGTACGGCCTGTATTAGATCACGATGGCAGTGACACAGACTTGTTTTAAATTTTATTAATGCAATTACACTACATTTTAGAGAAATATATGTTACTCTTTATGCATTCCAATTAATTTATATGGTTGAAACGCCGCCCTTCGTGATCAGGTTAAGCGAGTCACATGGCCTGCCGTACGGCCTGTATTAGATCACGATGGCAGTGACACAGACTTGTTTTAAATTTTATTAATGCAATTACACTACATTTTAGAGAAATATATGTTACTCTTTATGCATTCCAATTAATTTATATGGTTGAAACGCCGCCATTCGTGATCGGGTTAAGCGAGTCACACGGCCTGTATTAGATCACGATGTCAGTGACACAGACTTGTTTTAAATTTTATTAATGCAATTACACTACATTTTAGAGAAATATATGTTACTCTTTATGCATTCCAATTAATTTATAAGGTTGAAACGCCGCCCTTCGTGATCGGGTTAAGCGAGTCACATGGCCTGCCGTACGGCCTGTATTAGATCACGATGGCAGTGACACAGTCTAGCACTCACAGCGCTCCAAGCGGCTAGCAACTATCGCGAGAAATGCAATTCGTTGGCAAAAAATCACCCCAAGCTTCGTGACTGTATATAGTAGACTGTGCTGTTACTCTCTTTCTGAACTCTATTGCTACATAGTGGCGCGAGATTCAAAGCGTGTTCAGCGTTTGTCACCGATATGTTTAAAATAACTACTGTCTATAGTTATCGATAACACTATCAACAATATTAGTAATTAAAATTACTGTTTTAAGAAAGCACGAGCTAATGACGCTGGTACGAAATGCGACTCGTAATGCACGTGGTACTACAATTGAACTGGGAAGTTTGGCTACACTGTCTCCGTGATTCCGTTCCCAGATTTTCGTTAGCAGACGACATTTTCACTTGAGGTCCAATGAAAAGCTCCATTCTCCTTCCCCCTCCACCCCGCCATACTCAACGTGTCATCGCTGCACAGGCTACCCCTCTAACCCGCACTTTCCTCTCGCCCTCCCAACTACTTCCTGTTTAGTCGGTTCATAACCTGGCTTTTAGTATAGCCAGTTCTGACAGTTGTCGTTGTAGAACGTGGCTTGGCAACAGTGTTGCCACTTCTGATCACAGATACTGTCTCGTAAGTAGAGAACAGATTCCTAATTCCATACCTATTTTGTTTGTTACGTCCTAGGCGTATGTTATTCAGATATCTCTACGTTTCAAGTACACAGGATACCCTATTAAAATTCTAAGGTCTTAAAACGCGTAGCCCACACCTGTGGAGTGACGGTCAGCGTGTCTGGTCACGAAACCAGGTGGCCCGGGTTCGAATCCCGGTCGGGGCAAGTTATCTGGTTGAGGTTTTTTCCGGGGTTTTCCCTCAACCCAATACGAGCAAATGCTGGGTAACTTTCGGTGTTGGACCCTGGACTCATTTCACCGGCATTATCACCTTCATATCATTCAGACGCTAAATAACCTAGATATTGATACAGCGTCGTAAAATAACGCAATAAAGTAAAATGAAAAAAATAAAACGCGTAAATGAACCATAATCTACAATAAATGCCTAAAAACTACAGGGTGATCCGTTTGGGTATGGATGAAATAAAACACCGTAAAACATTTACTACTGAACTTTATTTGTTGAAACTTTGTGCATACAACACTGAAAGATGAGAGATTCCTCAGAGCTCAACATGACCCATAACGGTGATGCATTTCAGCCCATGTCCGTTGTAACATAAGAGGGGTGATTTGTTGGAAAATTTGAGTAAATTTTACTCTCAGATCATCAATGTTCCTGGGTTTCTGTGAATAGGCAATGTATTTAAGGAAACTCTACATGAAGAAGTCAGGAGGGATTAAATCTGGGGAGTCTGGGGACGAAGCCAAGAGATAGCTGCTTCTCGTACTGGGTTTCACCTGCGACCTCCTGCATTTTTTTAAACACAAAACATGTTTCTACAAATGTTCGATACCACAACATTTGCTAAAGTATTTGAAACTGTAATAAAGAATCAAATTTGTGAATACTTTGAATCTAATAACATGTTTTCTAAATCTCAATATGGATTCAGATCTAATTCTAATAAAACCAAAGCTGTTATTAGTTTTATTAGTTATATTTTAGAAGGTCTTGAGGACCATAAATTTAATTCTGCTACATTTTGTGATTTAAGTAAGGCTTTCGACTGTGTTTCACATGCTGTTATATTAGAAAAATTACAATATTGTAAATTTATTTCAACTCAACAATAATGTAACTTTATTGTCCCAACAATAGGATTTGCTCTCCACACAGTAACACAGTATTCGTTAGTGCACTCCACAGACGACGATGACAATTTACTTTGACTATTACGAACAACAATGAACTGTCAATCTTAACTAATATTTACAAAGCACTATTTACAAATCAGAACTGTCAGTTCTCAATTCACAGCTCTTCTAGCTCAGTCACTCAAGTTCACAGTATCTCGAACCACAGACCTTCAGAGACAGTTCACTGTACTCGAACTCAGGTCCCTCCAACTGCGGTCCACTGCACTCGAACTCAGGCCTTCGGATGCTGACACAGTTGCGGACGCACACTCAAGTCGAACTCCGGTACACAAGACTGGCTGGCTTGCTCTGTTCACTGGCTTACTGACTGAACTAATCATGAATCACACTCTGTCTGATTTCACTCGCGTTTCTTCTTTTATAACCACAGCGACGTAGCCTGGAAAGTTCCACGCGTGTGTCCATTCTCGAATCATCTCACACGCTGCTACTTCGACGGACTCCTGTAGAAGATTCGGGAGGGTCCGTCCCCCCTTCACTCCGCCAGTAGCAGCTGCGCGCGCAATATCCCCTTGCCGTGTTGACGTAATACACCCCCTCTGCCCTTCAGCATGCAGATGCTCCCCATACCAGCGTTTCGTCTGCCGCGCGCCCTGTCGGACGCGTGTTCGAACCTCGTTGCACCTGTCACAATATTATGGTATTAGAGATAATGGATTAAAATTATTTCTGTCTTATTTTAGTCACCGTCAGCAGTGTGTCTTCATTGATGGCAATAAATCTAAGCTCGTGAATGTAAAATATGGTGTGCCTCAAGGATCAGTGTTGGGTCCTATCTTATTTTTAATAATGGTTAATTATTTTATGTGCAATGTCTCTGCTTATTCTGTGGCATTCGCTGATGACGCCACTTTCTTGACAAGTCATAGTGATATTAAAGAATTGAAAACTCTTAGTAATTCCGTTTTTAATAAAGCCAAGAAATGGTTTAGTGCTAATAAATTTCTTTTAAATGAAAGTAAAACTGCATATTTGTTGTTTAGTAGTCCAGTCATGGAAAATAATAACTTCAAACTTCTTGGTATTACTGTGGACAGACCATGTTGATTCTGTTTGTAAAAAATTATCAAGAGCAATATTTCTTCTGCGAAATTTGAAAATGTACATTAGAGTTGTCTATTTTTCTTTCTTTCACAGTATACTCTCTTATGGACTACTTTTATGGGGTAATAGTTCTCATACTAATAAGGTACTTATGTTACAAAAAAAAAAAGCTATTAGAATTATAACTAATTCATCAAAGAAGGCACACTGCAGACCGTTATTTGTAAATGAAAAATTATGACTGTAACATCACTGTATATTTATCAAGCCCTAAATTTCGTCGAAGAAAATTCACATATGTTGACACATAGAAATGATGTCCATATAGCCTATACAACACCAGAAACCGTGACCTTTTTGACACACCTAAGTGTAGGCTAACTAAAACAATGAATAATCATTTTATTATGTCTTTAAAAATAGCAAATAAATTTCCGAGATATCTTTTTAATCTGGAAAGGAAGTCTTTTAACAGACTTGTCTCTGGTTGGTTAATCAACAAACCACTTTATGAAATTAATGAGGTTTTTTTTATGTCAACGTTGTTCAGAGTTTTTTAATTAATTTGATTGTTTTGTTGTTTTATTACTGACTTTGTCAATTGCACAATGTTGTGTGCTCTGACTGTATAACACTGAATATACTGAATTAGGGCCACCGGCGTGGCTCATTCGGTTAAGACGCTTGTTAAGGCGTTGAGCCTGTTCAGGTGTGATTTCTGTAAAGTACAGATCTACAATCTTTGTATGATTTTTTAAATCGTCTTAGGCCCAATTGTATAAAACTCCCTGACTAAAGATCAACTTTGATCGAAGATTGAAAAGTGAACCGAGTTCAGACACTTCTTCTATTGTATAAAACTTTTCTGCGATCAAATTACCTTGGTTCAAATGCAATCTAAGTTCACGTGAAAAGGATTTGGCAACATCGCATAAACAGGTGAAATACGTGATGCGCGGACAGGTTTGTTCAGTGTTGCCAATCTAGCGACTTTAACTCTTTTTCAACAACAATTTCTTTTAACCTTTTTAGCACCCCATAATGACAAAATTTAATCTTTCTTTGTTGATAATGAGAAATCTGGAGACTTTACAACTACTTTTTGGCGACTTTCCGTACACTCTGTTGGAGACACTGGTTTTTTGTGCAATGTAAATAATGGCGGACAATAAGAAGAAGGTTGACTGTTCTCCGAATTGTTATCATGTTATGATGTTTGATACTGCTAAACATAATAAAGCTTTATAAAACAACAATTTTCGTTTAGTAATAGAGTTAATTGAATATTTATGAATGTACCTATCATATCCATTAATAATTAATGGTTTTTATAAACATAATATAATTATAGGTTATGTTATTAGATACTGCTGAACATGATAGAGCCTTATAAAATATAAGATTGTTTGTGTATTAAGGCAAGAAATTGAAAGAAATATATAAATGTACCTATCATATCTATTAATATTAATAATAATGGATATTTTATTTGCACAATCTGTCGCTCGTATATTTCAAAGAGAAAAGAAATAACTGAACTTGGATCATCTAACTTAATCGGAGAAATTTGTTCAGTCAAAGTTGACTTTAGTTTGTGACAAATTAATCTCAGATTAGACTTTATACAACATAAAATTCCAAGTTCAGCTGAAACTAGGATCAATTTAACCTCTGATCTAAGATTAAATGGTTTATACAATCGGGCCTTAATGTTGCGATGTATTATATCCTTTGGAACGCCTAGTTCTTCTGATAACCTGGGAGTGCTTTCTGAGGATTTTCTTTCAAATGTCTGCTTGTATTCTCAATATTTCATACCTTAGGTATTGACATAAACTCTGGGTATTACAGGGACTTCTAGAGAGAACTCCTGTGCTTGAAACAAAACATTGCTCGGTATAGTCAGGTGACTAGGGTATAACACTCATTTACGAAAGCGACTTACCTCATTCTCTTCTTTGTAGAAGATATGATACATTTTAAATAAAAATAAATTATGTACTTTAAGTATTACAAATTTTGTTGAAATGTACAACTGTGTATATACGTAAATTGTCAAATATAAACCTGTTCTGTTTGTCACTCAAATAAGGAAATGTTCTTTCGAAATTACACGATATTATTGGCCCAACATTTTTAAGGGGATTTGGTCATTATCGCATGCAAAATAATGGTAAAAATAGCCTATCTTCAAACAGTCATAAATATAATACTATTTATCAGAGGTCTTTCATTTTTGTTAGCTATGTGTGTATACATATTAAGCTTTAAAGTGAAAAAGAATGCTTACTCTAGAGTAAATCTTTATCCTTAAATTAATTTTTTTAATTAAGCACAATTTTTTTTATAAATCCACTACATGTCTGTGATTAGGTACACTCTATTCACTTATTATAGCACACATTGAATTGAAAATTTGACCACTTATTGCTAATAGATACTAAAACATACCCTACTAAAATTATTCACGTATCTGTAATATTATGAGTATAGGGCTTATAGCAATCATCACCGTCAATAAATTAAAAAAAAATTGACGAAGATTAGTATAAGCCCTATGCCCATAGGCCTAATATTACAGATATTTTAATAATTTTAGTAGGGTATGTTTTAGTATCTGTTAGCAGTAAGTGGCCAAAATTTTAATTCAATGTGTGCTAGGATAAGTGAATAGAGTGTACCTAATCACAGGTATGTAGTGAATTTATATAAAAAATATGTTTAAATTCAAAAATTAATTTAAGGGTAAGATTTACACTAGATTAACCATTCTTCTTTCATTTTAAAGCTTAATGTATATACATATATCACTAAAAAAATGAAAGAGCTGTGATATATAGTACTACATTTATGACTGCTTGAAGATAGGCTATTCTTACCATTACTTTGCATGCGATAACGTCTAATTCCCCTTAAATAATTTGTATTAGTGTATTATCTTGTGTGCCTGTACACTATTTAATTCATATTGCACTTCATAGAGTTTCGAATATGCAGGATTTTTTTTCTGAACACTCTTCACTTTTAGCTTAATCGTTTTATTGTTATCAACAGCTGATCGTGTAGAATTTAAAGTTATTTATTGACACTAGAGTAAGCATTGTATATGTATGGTTGTTGGAGTCGGTAATTTTTAGACGTATACTATTCCATGAAGTGTTAAATTGGGGATTATCAAGTTTATCAAACGGAATATTCGCACATATCATTATCAGATATGTCATAAAAAATAGACATATGAAATCGAATCACTAAACAATTAACGATGTTGGTGTGTCTTTCATAGTCACTATGGTTTTCTAAATCACGGTGCTTATTAAATTTTTTGCCTAATTTGGCCTACACACTTTACACCATAATATATTTTCCTCCATAACTGAAAAATAATCAACTCCGAAGTCTTTTACAAGCACAGACCAAGTTACAGATTTTATTGGCGGCATTTTAAAACACCTTCACAGTACTTTCACTAGACCACAACTGAACTGCTTATGAAACGTTTACTTTTCAAACAGAAAACAACCTGTTAGAGTGCAGTGAACAATATAAAACCCGCACCCATTTAATTTCGATTGAACAGAGTTCCCTTCACGTGTCGTCTTTCATTTTGTGTACGAACCTGAAGGTAAGTTACAGCAGTAAAGTAAACAACTAACGTCGTCCTATAGCCAATGTTTCTTAAACGTATGGCTGTCTCTAGGCAATGTTTTGGTGTCCAAACTTCGTTCCCTACTTATGATCTGTTCTCTTATCGTATCATTTCTAGTTCTGTTTAGTGTCAGAAGACCGTCGTAACATTCTTAAAAATCAGTTTCCATTGAATGCAATTATTTCGATTTTTAACTCTGCCTTGATATTCCACGTTTCTGCAGTATAAGTTTTTTTAACTTATGACTACAGTTTTATAATAGTACATTATGGAACGAGCCTATAATGAAGGTAATTAAGAAGCGAGTATGGATATTTATGAAACTAGCGCAAGCGAGTTTCATAATTTTCATACGAGCTTCTTAATTACCATTATAGGCGAGTTTCATACGACTTTTTATGCTCGAACACATTTCTAACTTGATATTATTAATTTTCTTTGTATCTGACCTTGACCAATGTCCCGTATGTTGTGAGATGTTGGCAGACGCGAAAGTATTGATTTTTTCCGAGGAACAGATGTTCACATTGACCTTGCTAGGCCATAAGAACATACGGAGATAACATTGAAATTAAATTAGACATTGAAAAACGAGATGACAAATTGAATTTATTTGAATATTATTTACAATTAACGCTAATTATTACAGTAACAGAACATAACCTTCTGCGACAGTATTGGATTTCCAGCCTCCGTGACTTTTCGCTAATTGTCTTTCAATTGCATAACCGAGAATAATCGATACTTGCGGTTTTATAACGGTAGAAAGCTGACCTGTCATTGGCTGAACAGTTGTAACCTGAGACGTCATTGGCTGAAAGACCTGACCTTTAATGAGTAGGTGTACTTTAATGACATGCATTAAAGGTCTGCTACCAGGTGTATAATTACTACATTTCGGCATGGTCGAGCATAAAGATTGTTTATGCTCGACCATGCCGAAATGTAGTAATTATACATCTGGTAGCAGCCCTTTAATGGACCTCACTAAAGTACACCTATTCATTAAAGTTCAGGTGTTCCACCAATCAGAAAATACCATTGCAGGAATATGAAAGCGCAAGTATCGATTATTCTCGGATATGCAAACGAAAAACAATAAATCAATAAATCACCTATATTTTAAATGAAGTCAGTTCTGTTACTATAATAATTAGCGTTAATTGTAAATAATATTAAAATAAATTCAATTTGTCATCTCGTTTTTCAATGTCTAATTCAATTTCAAGGTTATATCAAGATTAATGTTTATTTTACTCTCTAGATTATATCAAGGTCAATGTCGACATTTGTTTCTCGGAAAAATCAATAGTTTCGCGTCTGCGCACATCTCACAATTTACGAGGTATTGCACAAGGTCAGTTCCGCTCCTCAGTCAGATAAGAATAACATGAATACTTTCAAGTTAGAAATATGGTCGAGCATAAAAAATCGTATGAAACTTGACTTGACTCGCTTGCGCTCGTTTCATAAACATACTCGCGTCTTAATTACTACCATTATAGGCTCGTTGCATAATGTACTATTTTAGTTTTTCTAACTATTTGTTTGTGCCACAAAATTCCGTTCAGCATTGCTATTATAGATCGATCCTTAATTGTTCTCTTTGTTATTTCATAATCGTTGTTTCCTTCTTTTGTAAACGAATTGCCCTTGTTCTAGTCAGTTTTATATCTGACAAACGTGAATTCCAGGTCATCCAGTCCTACAATCATATGCATTTAAGCAGTCGGCGTTACCTCGTTCCCCCATAGTGAGGGTTAAAGTTCTCTTTGAACCTTTCTCCATGCATTTATGCCCTTATGAGTATGAGAGCAGCTCTGCGGAAAACTTGGAACGCTACTTCGCTTTGAGGCCGTGCGTGCAGTTGGGGCTAATTGGGTTTAGTTTGCAAGCGTCACGGGTATGAACCACGTGATAGCAGTGAGATGCAAAGTTATTAAACTTCTCGACTGTAACCTTCCTCAATGTTCGAGATGGCGCTGTTAACCCATTGACTACATTAAGTCCAGTTTCGTAAATTGAGCAGGTAATTACCCAATCTAAAGGGCTTGAGCAGCTAGAATTAGGAGGAAACGGTCACTTGTGGCTATATCCATTAAAAAAAAAGTTGACATTTTTAAAAGTATAACAATTGGGAAGGTTATTATGTTATTTGAACAACTGCGCAGAACGAGTGGTGACGTCATTAAGTTGTAAAGTTGTAAATGTATCAAGAGTTGACGTTATGACAATATCACATGTTTTTATTAGTTGGTTATTTAAGGGGAAACGCGGCTGAAATTTCGACTATTTGTGGTCAAATGTCACGTTTTATTTTACAGTAAAAATTAAATTTTCATACCCTAATCTATGTATACTTATTGCCGTCAAAATTCTTTTAGAGCTCCATTTGTTTCCAATTTGTTTACCAGTCATAGTATTATGTTTCTTTGGGGGGGGGGGGAGGTGGGATTACGAAAACCAAATTCTCTCTGGTATACCCATCGTATAGGTAATTAAGTATGGACACTTCGTGTCGGTACCTTTGATGTAGCCGGACTGATTTCAATGACCTTCAAGCCAGCTAGAACGTGAGATTCTGCTTTCTCCCTAGAGTTGGCGCTGACATCACACCAGCTAGCAGTCAACACAGCGGAAATATAACACACATAATTAATACATTTAGGTACATTATGTACTCAAATAAAATAAATTGGATCCATGAAATAATAAATCTGTCATTATCTGTAATATCTAGACTCTAGAGTTCCTTTATAATGAGAGTTGAGACGTTGACCCCAACAACAATTAAAATATGTAATGATTTGATAGCACTGAAAATAGAAAAACAAAACCCTTATGAGAAGTAAAACCATATACCTATATTATATTATATACAAATATTGTCCACACCTGTGGAGTAACGGTCAGCGCATCTGGCTGCGAAACCAGGTGGCCCGGGTTCGATTCCGGTCGGGGCAAGTTATCTGGTTGAGGTTTTTTCCGGGGTTTTCCCTCAACCCAATACGAGCAAATACTGGGTAACTTTAGGTGCTGGACTCCGGACTCATTTCACCGGCATTATCACCTTCATATCATTCAGACGCTAAATAACCTAGATGTTGATACAGCGTCGTAAAATAACCCAATAAAATAAAAAATATACAAATATTAAACGAATTTGATACATAATTTCATAATGTATTATATTTTATAATATAATTTATTATATATGAAATAAAAAAAAATATTGTTACAACTAGTTCGTTACTGAGAAATAAGGAAAAGCTGTTAACTTGAATTTATTTGAAGCAAAACGTTACTGGATTATGCAATAAGGTAGGCGATGTTTGGATCCTGTGTCTCAACTCTATACTCAATTATCATCTTAGCGTATGCTCGATTACACTAACCTCTAGCGCTTGGAAGTGGAACTAAACGCCGGCGCACAGAGAAACAAAACACAGGAAAATTCGCTCAGTGTCCATTCTTTATAATCCCTATTCGCTGGTGTACCCTTTGAGTAGCTGTAATTGAATTCGTAATCCAGTTGCTTCACAAGATTTAATGTGTACTGCATTTTCAGTGACTAAAACAAAATGTCAAAAACAACTGCCAACAATAAGGAATAAAGAATAAACATCTGCGCATCTCGTGACAGGGAATCAAAACTCCTGCTTACAGCTCGACCAAGTTAAGTCTGCGAGCCGAGAGGGGAAGTTGGAGGCAGTTCTGTAGTGAAAGGAGGCGGTAACGAGAGGAGACCAGTACAGTCTCATATGACAGCAAAGTTTTCCTACTGCGCTTCAGTTCATAGAGCGGTAACAATTTAAGGCGCTTTGAAGTAGACTGTACTTCTACTTCTGCTTGACAGTGAGGTTTGGCGTTCTGATTGGCGTAGGAGAGAAAGTTGCATGAGGGGGGAGACAGCGTAACTGTTGCCTTTATCTGAAGACAAGGACAACAAATGCGTGCGCTCCGTAGTGTATTTTAAACGATGTGCATACGTTGAAATCTGAGCGTCAAGTGACCTATGTGGCAACTGTGTTTTGCCTCTACATTCCATCCCGATATCCCCACTCG
Organism: Periplaneta americana; assembly: GCF_040183065.1. NCBI lineage: Eukaryota > Metazoa > Arthropoda > Insecta > Blattodea > Blattidae > Periplaneta > Periplaneta americana. The sequence goes on along the minus strand of NC_091120.1, from coordinate 179,011,978 downwards.
CAGACTTGTCTTGGACAAGCTGTAATTTGACGTTAAAAACTGGTGAATTTCAAGCCGAATAAACAAAAAATTTTCAACATTTGCTATAGAGTAATCTCTCAAAAATTCTCTACATTCGAGGTATAACAAATTGTGGTTAGCATCATTCGTTTTGAAATAAAGAAAGAAATAAATGTATTAGTTGTATATAAATCACTATGTATAATACATAGTAGGTACTGTTGTCTTTGTATACAACAAAATTTTATTATTCACGCCCCATTCTTCTTTATATGCCCTTCATTTTCTTTCCATCGTACTGGAGTGGCGCATAAGGTTACTGAAATTCCGCCACTATGTTGTAATGGAGAGAGAAAGATAACGGTGACATTATGACGTATCTGCCCTGAGGGCAAGATTTGCGCTATCCTGCTGTAGTATAAGTAACTAGAGCCTACCACCTCGAAAGGCCAAAGGACAAATACTTAAAATAAATACAAGACCCGAACATAAACCCCTCACTTACTGTACGTATGTAATGAAAGGATTTCTGTTTCAATTCACATCGGACGGTAGATGAAGAAAGCAATTGAGGGTTTGCTGCAAAAAGAAGGTAGTTCCACTGTTTTAAATGTTTCGAGAACTGAAAATTTTTTTTGAAAATTTGAAATTTCAACTTGCTTGAAAATAATGAGTTTCAATAAATTCCTTAGGGGTTCTTATACATTAAGATAGTATGTTCACTGAAAAATATATCTTCTAGATCAAGGGTCTCAACCCTATGAACACTGCGGGCCAATATTTTAAAACATCCGTGGCAAAAATATGGCTCGCTAGCACATTGTGGCTCGCAATGATAGCCATGCATTTCTCTTGCTTCCTACCTCCCACAACCCCCGCCCTCTCACTCACTGAAGCCAAACTCCGTTCCATTTGTATTTGTCTCTGACCTGCGAGTGGCGTATCATCGCAATGTCTCTCTCGAAACCATGTACCTCTACAAAAACGAAAGTTTCAAGTAGGATGGAAGGACGTATTTTTTTGCTGCCAATATGATGAGAATATTAAATGTATGATTTGTTCACAAGTATTACGAGGAAAACGGTTGTATAACATAAAATGGCAATATGCTACATGTTACTCATGAAACATTAAAAGGTAAAATAGTATTTAAGGAGTAGGCTACAATTATTTAAAAAACGTTGACGAGCAGAACGTTGCCGGCCATCTTGATGCTGGCTGCAACGTTGCCAACGCGCAAGAAACGACTGCAGAAGTATGTGGTGTGGGATTGAGAACAGAGCAAAAAATATTGTTAGTGTAGAAAAGAGGGTTTGTTTGGTGTCATGCTTACAGTAATCAAGGACTATGGTCATTATTGTCTTTTGATAATTTAATTTCTCTCCTGCGCTATTTGTATTGCACATGCGCGTGAAGTACGATGTGGCAATGTTGTACGCTGCCTTACCTTCTCTATCTGTCTCTCTCGACGCAAACGCTAGCAGACTACCGCTTTCCAATTGCCGTCGACTCTAGCTGTACAAACTGAGTTGCTTTTTTTATATTCCAATCTTTAGGTCTGTATTTAACTTTCTTTTTTCTATTATGGTATTATTTTCATATTGTTTAGTATCGATTTTGTTATGCTATTATATTTGTGATATGTTAGTATCATGTTGTTTAACTTTTTGTTAAATTTTCACTCCGTGTATACTTTGTCAACTGGTAGAGTGTAAGAGAAGGCCCTATGGCCTTAACTCTGCCAGTAAAAATGTATTATTATTATTATTATTATTATTATTATTATTATTATTATTATTATTATTATTATTATTATTCAACACAGAACTGCACGCATTGTATTCTTCACCTACATAATTAGGAATATTAAATCCAGACGTTTGAGATGGGCAGGGCATGTAGCACGTATGGGCGAATCAAGAAATGCATATAGAGTATTGGTTGGGAGGCCGGAGGGAAAGAGACCTTTGAGACGTAGATGGGAGGATAATATTAAAATAGATTTGAGGGAGGTGGGATATGATGATAGAGAATGGATTAATGTTGCTCAGGATAGGGACCAATTGCGGGCTTATGTGAGGCCGGCAATGATCCTCCGGGCTCCTTAAAAGCCAGTAAGTAAGTATTATTATTATTATTATTATTATTATTATTATTATTATTATTATTATTATTATTATTATTATTATTATTATTATTAAAATTCAAATACCTGGGAGCAACAGTAACAAATATAAATGATACTCGGGAGGAAATTAAACACAGAATAAATATGGGAAATGCCTGTTATTATTCGGTTGAGAAGCTTTCATCATCCAGTCTGCTGTCAAAAAATCTGAAAGTTAGAATTTATAAGACTGTTATATTACCGGTAGTTCTTTATGGTTGTGAAGCTTGGACTCTCACTTTGAGAGAGGAACATAGGTTAAGGGTGTTTGAGAATAAGGTTCTTAGGAAAATATTTGGAGCTGAGAGGGATGAAGTTACAGGAGAATGGAGAAAGTTACACAACACAGAACTGCACGCATTGTAATAATAATAATAATAATAATAATAATAATAATAATAATAATAATAATGATTTATTTTTCTTCACCTAACATAATTAGGAACATTAAATCTAGACGTTTGAGATGGGCAGGGCATGTGGCACGTATGGGCGAATCCAGAAATGCATATAGAGTGTTGGTTGGGAGGCCGGAGGGAAAAAGACCTTTGGGGAGTCCGAGACGTAGATGGGAGTATGATATTAAAATGTATTTGAGGGAGGTGGGATATAATGATGGAGACTGGATTAATCTTGCTCAGGATAGGGACCAGTGGCGGGCTTATGTGAGGGCGGGAATGAACCTCCGGGTTCCTTAAAAGCCAGTAAGTAAGTTAGTATTATTATTATTATTATTATTATTATTATTATTATTATTATTATTATTATTATTAAACTATTTTTTTTTGCATAGGATGAGACATGGAACTCTCAAACCGCCAAAAGTGGAGCTACCTCCTTTTTGCAGCAAACCCTTCAATTCCATTCTTTACTTGAGCAGTTTTTAAGGAATCCTGCTGATGGGACGAAATTCTTATCCGCGCTGGAGGCGTGATCTCCTCACTGACGTCACATTCTAGGCGATTCAGTGTCGCATTACAGAGGTTCCTTCCTCTGACATGGTTCACACTTATTTTCCGTTATGACTGCCGCCATTTTGAACCCGACGACTCTCGTCTTCGCCGTGGAGTCCAGACGCCAAGGAGTAAAGCTCTCCCCGGATCTTTTGTAGATTGTAACTAACGAGTAGCCGCCGGCGTGGTGGAAAGTTATAGCTGGGCTTTTAATAAAACACAAGAAAATGCCAAGGTGAATTTATCGCCTGCTTAGCTGCAACATTAGGACGGGGATATACATCGCGAAGACGCCCTCAAACAGGAATTATCATCTGAGAGACACCGCCAGCAGTAGCTCCACTCAATCGATGGGGTCCGCCCCCGCCCCGCCTCTTACTGCAGAAGAGCATCACGCAGAAATAGTCCCCCTGTACTGTAAGTTACACTTCTTCTTCTCTTCCTCATCTTTCAGCTGATCAACCGATCAGGCACTTTCACTCCGTCGATATAGGACAAAGTGAATGTCTAACTAGTTAGATATAACACGCGAAACAAGTTCCCTGCAATCGGCAAGCATCATGTTTAGGTAGAGCATGAAAGTCAAGGAATATTATGGATAGTAAAAAACCGGTAATTCTGGAATGGGTACTTCAGAGTTGTTAATTCATTAAAGAAAGTGGATTTGATACAGCGTTAATACAAATTAATTGCATTTCTTAGAATATATCCATCTATAAGATACAATAATAAGTAAATAAATTAAATGAATAAATAGATAAATAAATAAATAAAGAAATACGTTGATTAATTAATTAAATGAATATGTAAGTTAATAAATAAATGAATGAATAAATAAGCAAGTAAGTAATTAAATGCGTTGATTAATTGATTAAATGAATATGTGAGTTGATAAATAAATGAATGAATAAGTAAATAAATAAATAAGCACGTAAGTAATTAAATACGTTGATTAATTAATTAAATAAATATGCGAGTTAAATAAATGACTGAATAAGTAAATAAATAAATAAGTAATTAAATACGTTGATTAATTGATTAAATAAATATGTGAGTTAATAAATAAATGACTGAATAAGCAAATAAGTAAATAAATAAACAAATAAATAAGCAAGTAAGTAATTAAATGCGTTGATTAATTGATTAAATGAATATGTGAGTTAATAAATAAATGAATGAATAAGTAAATAAATAAATAAGCACGTAAGTAATTAAATACGTTGATTAATTAATTAAATAAATATGCGAGTTAAATAAATGACTGAATAAGTAAATAAATAAATAAGTAATTAAATACGTTGATTAATTGATTAAATAAATATGTGAGTTAATAAATAAATGAATTAATAACTAAATAAGTAAATAATAAATAAATAAGCACGTAAGTAATTAAATACATTGATTAATTAATTAAATAAATATGTGAGTTAATAAATAAATGACTGAATAAGCAAATAAGTAAATAAATAAACAAATAAATAAGCAAATAAGTAATTAAATACATTGATTAATTGATTAAATGAATATGTGAGTTAATAAATAAATGAATGAATAACTAAATAAATAAATAAGCACGTAATTAAGTACATTGATTAATTAATTAAATAAATGTGTGAGTTAATAAATAAATGACTGAATAAGTAAATAAGTAAATAAATAAGTAAATAAATAAGCAAGTAAGTAATTACATACGTCGATTAATTAAATGAATATGTGAGTTAATAAATAAATGAATGAATAACTAAATAAATAAATAAGCACGTAATTAAATACGTTGATTAATTAATTAAATAAACATGTGAGTTAATAAATGAATGCCTGAATAAGTAAATAAATAAATAAATAGATAAGTAAACAAATAATAAATTCGTTGATTAATTAATTAAATGAATATGTGAGTTAATAAATAAACGAATGAATAAGTAAATAAGTAAATAAATTATTTAATAGATGAATAAGTTAATAATTAAATAAATACATAAAGAGATATAACGTAAGTAAATAAGCAAGTAAGTAATTAATTAAATACTTTGATTAATTAATTAATTAAACGAATATCTAAATTAATAAATAAAATATATGTAAGTAAATAAATAAACTAATTAAATGAAAGAAGTTAATAAACAAGTGAATGAATAAGCAAGTTACTAAATAAATGATTGAATATGTAAGTTAATAAATAAATAAGCAAGTAAGTAAAGAAGTAAATAAATTAATTAATTAAATGACCGAATGAATAAGTAAGAATAAGATTAATCCAGTCTCTACCATCATATCCCACTTCCCTCAAATCCATTTTAATATTATCCTTTCGACCTTCAAAAAGGTATTTTTCCCTCCGGCCTCCCAACTAACACTCTATATGCATTTCTAGATTCGCCCATAGGTGCTACATGCCCTGCCCATCTCAAACGTCTGGATTTAATGTTCCTAATTATGTCAGGTGAAGAATACAATGCGTGCAGTTCTGCGTTGTGTAACTTTCCCCATTCTCCTGTAACTTCATCCCTCTTAGCCCCAAATATTTTTCTAAGCACCTTATTCTCAAACACTCTTTATCTCTGTTCCTCTCTCAAAGTGGGAGTACAAGTTTCACAACCATACAGAACAACCGGTAATATAAAAAATAATAATCGTAATAAGAATAAGGTCAGTTTCTATCTGATGCTTTTCCAATTCACTGCGGGCTAAAGCAAGGAGATGCACTATCACCTTTACTTTTTAACTTTGCTCTAGAATATGCCATTAGGAAAGTTCAGGATAACAGGCAGGGTTTGGAATTGAACGGGTTACATCAGCTTCTTGTCTATGCGGATGACGTGAATATGTTAGGAGAAAATACACAAACGATTAGGGAAAACACGGAAATTTTACTTGAAGCAAGTAGAGCGATCGGTTTGGAAGTAAATCCCGAAGAGACAAAGTATATGATTATGTCTCGTGACCAGAATATTGTACGAAATGGAAATATAAAAATTGGAGATTTATCCTTTGAAGAGGTGGAAAAATTCAAAGCAACAGTAACAAATATAAATGACACTCGGGAGGAAATTAAACGCAGAATAAATATGGGAAATGCGTGTTATTATTCGGTTGAGAAGCTCTTATCATCCAGTCTGCTGTCGAAAAATCTGAAAGTTAGAATTTATAAAACAGTTATATTACCGGTTCTTCTGTATGGTTGTGAAACTTGGACTCTCACTCTGAGAGAGGAACATAGGTTCAGGGTGTTTGAGAATAAGGTGCTAAGGAAAATATTTGGGGCTAAGCGGGATGAAGTTACAGGAGAATGGAGAAAGTTACACAACACAGAACTGCACGCATTGTATTCTTCACCTGACATAATTAGGAACATTAAATCCAGACGTTTGAGATGGGCAGGGCATGTAGCACATATGGGCGAATCCAGAAATGCATATAGAGTGTTAGTTGGGAGGCCGGAGGGAAAAAGACCTTTTTGAAGGTCGAAAGGATAATATTAAAATGGATTTGAGGGAAGTGGGATATGATGGTAGAGACTGGATTAATCTTGCTCAGGATAGGGACCGCTGGCGGGCTTATGTGAGGGCGGCAATGAACCTTCGGGTTCCTTAAAAGCCATTTGTAAGTAAGTAAGTAATGAGAATAATGATATAAATTTATTGATTACTTTTACAGGCATTTAAAATTATACAATTTATGAATAGTTTACTGCAGAACAAGCCGAAGCTTGTGTTTTTAGAAAGGCAAAAGTTTTGTAAACATTAAAATACTTCTGATTACTAATTGTCAATGGTCTTTGTAGTCTGATCTTTTATGAACGATTTGAAACCAAAACCGTCTTCCTAGCCCAACGCTGTAAGGAGTGATACTGATTTGAATGCCGCGGGATCCCTCAATTCGTGCTATCCTTTTTCTTTCACCACCGCGACGCAACCCGTCACGCTCACGGCCCGCTCAAGGTCAACTTAGGAATCTTTGTTCTTTGTTGATTGCTACTAGTAGTTACGCTTTGCTAGGTGCTGTAATCTGTGAATTATAGCTGCGACAAATCTTAACACGATCCAGTCGTTTTCCACGGAGGTACAGAATTGATTCAAAACATTTGTTTCAAATGTAGGACATTCAAATTACAAATGTGGAGCTTGTTTCCCAAAGGTACCAAATCCAAGTGGACAAATTTGACAGGAGAGCAAAAAAAAAAAAAAAAGTACTGAAGCTATAATAATTATTGTAATATACCAAAGAAACAAAGAAACTCCGTCTTAAAATCAATCCTGGAAAGACACAAGCAATTATATTAGGACACAAACGGCAAACCGACGCTGTAAAACGCCTCGACATTTCCCCTGTTAAAGTAAGTACTGTACAGTGCATATCCCTTTCAGTTCTTCAGTAAAAAATCTTGGCATTCACATGGATAATAATCTCAACTGGGACATGCAAATCACAGAAACCTGCAGAAAAGTATATTCTATTATCCATGTGCTAAAAAGGATAAATGTTCATCTCCCCTCTTGCTTAAAAAAGTCCCTTGTGCAGACACTTGCATTTCCCTATTTCGACTATGCGGACATTTTACTGACTGACCTCTCCAGCGACAACAAAATGAAACTTCAACGTGCTCATAATTTGTGTGTACGTTTTGTAAGCAATGTTCGTAAATATGATCATATTACCCCATCCCTGGAAGTAATAGGTTGGCTTAAACTAGATAAGAAAAGAAATTTACATTCACTTCTCTTTCTCTTCGAAATCTTGAACTCTTCTATTCCTTCGTACCTGTCGTCTCGCTTCACTTACCTTTCTTCCCACCATAATCTGAACACACGCTCTCGTCATGAAACAATACTAACAATACCATCCCATCCCACCTCCTCATACTCATCTTCTTTCACAATAGCCCTGCCAAGACTCTGGAATTCGCTACCTGCTAGCATCAGGGACTGTCGAAATAAAATTGAATTCAAACGAAAACTTACTAGGCACTTGGTCAGTAATTGATTACTTGTAAATAGTTTCTTTAATCTATGACAAAATATTTTAATATTCAGTAATTTCATCACTATAAAATTTTGTTATTCTAGATTTAATTTGTAATTCAGTAAATATAAAATATTCGTTGTTTCTCTATGATAAATTATCTAGCTTTAATTATTCAGGTAATCTTTTCGTACTTTAATTTTATTCTAATTGTAAATTTAATACTAATTGTAATGTTATTTGTAATTGTAATTGTAATACTAATTGTAATTTTATTGTTGATATTGTAGTTGGAATCTCCTGGTAGAGGGGCAGAGAAGGCCTGACGGCCTTATCTCTACCAGGTTAAATAAATAAATACTAATACTAATACTACTAATACTAATATTTGATTTAGGGTTATAGAAAATTTTACTTTTCCACATTTTATTCCAAAGTTATTGGGAATTTAATTTTGAGTTTGGTACGTTTTGGCATAAAATTTCGAAAAGGTTTCTATATAGTGCACTTAATAACTTTGTAACTTACAATAATAATATATTTGTGACATTTAGTATTACTGTAATTACAATATTGTTTCAATATAAGATAACATTTAGAAATAACATTTTGTCTCAGCAGCAACAAAAGCAAAACTTATCAAACATCATAGTGAACGTCAATAGCATAAATGAAGGTGCATCTGATGCCATGATATTTATTTTCACGACTCTCTTGTAAAGTGAAATTTTCTGTAATTCATACCCCCTAACAGAAAGCAGAGATATCAAGTCATTTTTTGTTTAGTTTGTTTATCATAGCTACAATTTGGAATTTCTTTCAGTTGAATCAAAATACAATCATGTCTTATCCCATTTCTGAGCACTTTGTGCGTACATATTTGTGTCACTGCATATGCAGAATGTACACCTACATTCTTGCACATTGAAATATTCATCTCAAATATCAGAACCCATTTTTAAGAGTTCACCACAAAGCGATATAACAAGAAGCCAAAAAAAAAAAAAAGTTATACAAAAAACACAAAACGCACACGGCAGTCATTACTGAAATTTTAAGAAAATTGGTGTAATAGCACACAGCCACATCGTTGAAAGAGGAGTAGGTACTTTATGCTGTGAAAACTGAAGCGGATCTGGTATATTCTGCTGTAAAATGTAAACTTAGACACCCTTTATACATGCCGACCCGGGTGGCGCAAGCCGTAGAGGCACGCAATGACTCTACGGCTTGGTCCGAAGGGTTGTGGGTTCGAGTCCCGCCTCGGGCATGGGTGTTGTGTTAGTGTTAGTTAGTAAACAGAAACAGAAAACAGAAAACTGAAAACCTGAAAAACAGAAATATTTCGGAAAATGGCCTCTGGCCGGATGTAGAAAAAAAAAGAAAAAAAAAAATACACATGATTAGATACTTTTTGACAAAAATTATTTCGTGTACAGATGTCGAAACCTAATAGATATGCACTGCCACTTGTAACTCATTTTTCGAAAATTATGGATTTGGTACCTTTTGAAAACAAGCTCCACAAATGCTTTAATGGTTTGTAATTACACCCCTTATAGGCCTACAGATAGAACTACCTTTGTTGCAATTTTGTAAATCTCAAAATAGCAGCCAAATTTGCCATTTCCCAATGAAAACTGTGTTAACGCAACGCTTATCATTTAATTATTTTGTCTTGTGAAAGATAGTTTCTTTCTAAGGTTACGCATTTGAATAGCCTACACATTCTCAACTAATGAAATTTGCGAGAAATAGTTCTGGGCAATACGTTCTCTACTCCTTTCTTACGTTTTCTGTAAAAAAAAAGCAATATTTTTCCTCAAAGGAACGGAAATTAACCTCGTTTTACGAACTTCGTCACTTACCCACTTTGTCTGCCACAAGTATGGCCTGCAATCGAAGTATCGTCCACTTTTGTGGGAAACGAACAGCTGTTTCATACGACTGAGTTTCTAGTGCGGTAAAATAACAAATACGTCTGGAAATAGTATTCTGAGCAAAGAATATTGGAACAGTAATATAAGTAAGGTATTTCTTCTTCGGAGTTTCTTATTATTTCTGTTCCAGAAGATAGACGATAGCACTCAAAAAGTTCTTTTGTTTCCTCCACTGAAAAATATGATTTCCAAGCTGCATGGATATAGAAATGTTTGTGTGTGTTTTTATATTTGGAATCAAGAAGAGAGACGTCATTCAATAGACTACGTTTCGTTTCTTTATTCCACTTCTGAATCTATTTTGGTTGTTCCCCGCTTACATACTGCAGAATCAAATTCCGCAGGAAATATCTCCTATCTCATTTAGCGATGAAATTCTAAATTTATTTCCAACTAGTTTTGATTAGGATACAATGAGAAATACTGGGTGTTCATTTCAAAGTGTGTCATGACGTCACTGTTGTTGGGTCACCGATTTGAAGCGAGTTTCAGCTTATATGTTAGAGAAGTTGCCTATTATTTAAGGCGTTCTTCAATCTGAACTTGAGAACGTGTACGGTATAACTTGAACGTCGTAGCAACAGATGGCGGTCTGTACGGTCTGTGTGCTACCATAACCTCTTTCGAAAAGTGTTTTGCGCCGGCAAGTCGTACGCAGGGTATTTGTTATCATCGGTTGCGTACGGTAACATTCCACAACACAAATCAAATGCTCCGTGTCCATGTTGACCGTCGAAGTTAATGTCAACAAATACGTAAGTAATCGTCTTAATCCTCTCCCCATATCCCGACAGTACGTATTTCCAAACAGTTCACATTCCTGCCACTACCGGCTTTACCGTACGTATCGGCACGTACTCTTCAGAATGAACGCCGTACTTGCTAGCCAACTTCTCTGCCTCTTAGATTATACACCTGAGCTGCGGAAGTGTAGGAAGATTGAATTCTCTAGGCTCATCAGCTAGCCACATGACGGCATACAGTGAGCCAAGACACATTTTGAACTGAACACCCAGTAGTTATGTTTTGTAAATGTGCATACTATTTCATTTATTGTATGTATTCCATAGATTTTACATCATAAGAGTATATAATATACAAGGTGGGTCAAAAGTCGCTTTCCCCAAACACTTCCTTACGTTTAATTATATTCAGTTTACATTTGACTACTCCAGGAGACGTCATCTCAATGGTGCAGGCACAGTTTGCTCGCTGCTCAGTTCTATCCCTTAGACATCAACTGTGCAGGAGGAGGTGGGGGGGAGGAATCAGGTGATGGCAGTGGCGTCCGTTCACTTGTTCAACTCCTTTACTCAGTCTTTAATAATTATAATAAACACGGAAGAAGCATGTACTTAATTTATTTTAAGAGGAACTGTGTAATAAGTAAACCACTTTTCAGTTTAAGACAAGAAACAATATGTATTTTGCCGTTATGTATTGTACCGGCTTTTAAAGTAAATAGTTTTTTTTTATATTAAAGTAATTGAGAACTTACAGACCTATAGGCCTAATGCATTTTCACTATTACGAAATATTAAACAAATCGAATCAATTAGTAATATTTAAATCATGTCATCCTATTCCTTTGTTCAAGTGTCGTCAATAAGATAAAATTAATTATCCATTTTTTATCTGACACTATAAATCACAAAACCAATTATTTGTTATTATGTATAACATATGAAACATATTATCGTTTCTCTTACAAGGCTAAAGTAGGCTTAAGTTATTTTATTACACTGTAAATAACAAATTATAAAATTTATTTTCGCTGTTCCTTAGCATTGTTTTTCCTGGATTTTTTAATCACTTTTTAATTTAAGACAACAAGCAAGTTGTACTTTTTCGTTATGTATTGCAGCGGTCTTGAAAACAAATAGTTTTTTTTTTTTCATATTAAAGTAATTGAGAACTTACAGACCTATAATGCATTTTCACTGTTACAAAATATTAAACAAATCGAATCCATTACTAATATTTAAATCCTGTAATCCTATTGCATTGTTTAAGTGTCATCAATAAAATAAAATAAATTATACATTTTTTATCTGACACTACATATCACAAAACCAATTATTTGTTATTTTGTATAACATATGAAACATATTGTCGTTTCTGTTACAAGACTGAGGTAGTCCTAAATTATTTTATTACAATGTAAATAACAAATGATAAAAATTATTTTCGCCGATCATTAGCATTGGTTTTCCTGGATTTTTAATTCGTTTTTTCTCACTAACTGGTTTATGTTAGGTGTCAGTGCTCGTGTAGAACACAATCGAAGAAGACATTGTAAATTATGGTCAGAAAGTTGGCTTCTGTGATGGGATGCGTTGGCTTGGCTCGACACACTGCACACTACTACCTCCTCAGCCAGCGTCTCGGCGCTCCGAACTAGTATGCAGGCCAGTTGACGATGGCTGGACTACACATTCCTTTACAGATTTTGTTCAAAATTGAGACCCTGTTTCTCGATACACAATTCACAACGTTTAGAACTTAACTAACGACTTTCATAGATTTTCACGAATGACTGTTCGATTACGTGTCACAACTGATGCAGATCCTACGATTTCTGAGCAAAAACATCATTTTTGGGGATACCCAACAGCGAAGAATCACATGGCGTCAGATCGCATGATCTAGGTGGCCATTTTGTTGTGCCACGACAGCCAATCCTTCACGGAATTGCTGGTTCAAGAAGTCTCTCATTCCTACATCAAAATTAGGTGGTGCTCCATCCTGTTGCCATATCAACTGTATATCAGCAAAACGAGTGCTGTTTTCAAGACATGGCATCGGAAAAACAGTTGACGCACGAATATGGTTGTCAACCCCCACTTATTAAATCAGCTATTCTTTTATTCAAGTTACTAGCCGTACCCGTGCGCTCCGCTGCACCTGTTAGAAATAAATATAAAGTAATTACGTAATTAAAATAGGACGTTTGATCCAGGGAACAACTTTTACAACAGCGCAAGATAATCTGCTTCGCTCATTACCCAATTTTTTTTTGCATTGCATTTATTGCTTATATATTTTATGTATTTTAACAAGATTCAATTGAGCATAGTTAAAATATGAATTATAAAATAATGGATTGCTAAGCTAACGTACTATTACTGCATACTAAATCAATACACTCTCGTTATTCGTTAATTCTCTGAGATTAAAATGAGTGTACATAAATATTATTTTAAGAAATACAGAAAACGAATTTACAAAATAGCCTATCAAATTTTCTGTGCATAAGAAGCTATTTTAATATTACCTGTCCTCGATTTACTCAGACGTTACTGTAATAACATTATAGCATTATGTCCATCTAGAGAAACTACACTTTCCAATGGTGAAATTATAATTAATTATACAAATCGATTAATTTAGCTTCTGATATTACTTCATAAAAACACAGAAACATTCTCTGTAGGCTGTGTTTAATAGCTTTCGATTGTCGATGTCTAAGGCCCCTGTTTCGATTGTTGTTGTCCAAGGCCCCTTATAGACGAAGTCATTTGTTCTTAATTCATTGCACCGTCTTAGATGGCGTTATTTTAATTTAAAAAAACTCATTTATCTCATTAAATATCAGTGCTATCAAAATTTTGTAAAGACTAAAACTTATCGGAAATCATTTTTAAAGAAACTTTTGTTATGTAACATTTTTCATAAAAATCAATAATAAGCGAGATATTTCGATTAATTTAATTCAGTCCCCCTTATAACCCTCCTTTTAAATAAAGTATTTTGAATGCCCTATAGCCTAAAATCTAAGTTACAACGAACTTAATTTATATTCTAATTTTCATATAAATCGGTTCAGCCATTATCGCGTGAAAAGTTAACAAACATACAGACAGACATACAAACAAAAATTTCAAAAATGCGATTTTCGGTTTCAGGGTGGTTAATTATATATGTTAGGACCAATTATTTTTGGAAAATCAAAAATTACCAGAAAAATTTCGGCTACAGATTTATTATTAGTATAAATGATATCTGTATATGTGTACAAATATGAAACATAAGAACGAATATTGCGGAAAGCGACTTTTGACCCACCTTGTGTATTAAGCAGTTTAACTCATTTCGTACTATAACTGAAGTCTCTTGAAATTATGGACAGGAGGTAATAGGCTACATTTTATATTGTTGAAATGTTCACCACACTTTTAAGTGATTTTTAAGGCAGTAGTACTGCGAAATTATAAGCACGGTTATATTGTTATTGAAATCTGAAATTTCCCATCTGTGATATCATGATTAGTCGACTAAAACTTGTGCAAACATTTAACAAGTTGTCGGCCTCGGTAGCGCAGTTGGTATGGTGCTGGCCTTCTGTGCTCGAGGTTGCGGGTTCGATCCCGGCCCAGGTCGATGGCATTAACAGCGGGACACCGGCGATGCTGATATAACCTCGGCAGTTGCGAGCGTCGTTAAATAAACCATAATTCTTTTTAGCTAGGTAAAATAAATTTTATATTCCTGAAATCTATGCCAAGATTTTAAGTGATCTTTGTCACTTATTATATTGTGAAATTATAAATAGCACGATGATCTTTTTATTTAAATCTATAATTTCTCATTTCTGGTATCATGATGGTCAACTCAAGCTTGTGAAAACCTTTAACAAGATTAAATACATTTATATTCTTGAAATATTTGTTTTGACGTAGTTACATAGCAAAGTTATAGATAGCAGGATGAACTTGTTCTTGAAACTTATAATTTCTGATCTCTGGTGTCATGATTAGTCTATTTAAACTTTTACACAAATGGCCATAATAGTACATTATGCAACGAGCCTATAATGAAGGTAATTAAGAAGCGAGTATGGACATTTATGAAACGAGCGCAAGCTCGTTTCATAATTTTCATACGAGCTTCTTAATTACCATTATAGGCGAGTTTCATACGACTTTTGGTGCTCGACCATATTTCTAACTTGATATTATTAATTTTCTTTGTATCTGACCTTGACGAATGTCCCGTATGTTGTGAGATGTGCGCAGACGCGAAAGTATTGATTTTTTCCGAGGAACAGATGTTCACATTGACCTTGCTAGGCCATAAGAACCTACAGAGATAACATTGAAATAAAATTAGACATTGAAAAACTAGATGACAAATTGAATTTATTTGAATATTATTTACAATTAACGCTAATTATTATAGTAACAGAACGTAACCTTCTGCGACAGTATTGGATTTCCAGCCTCCGTGACTTTTCGCTAATTCTCTTTCGATTGCATATCCGAGAATAATCGATACTTGCGGTTTTATAACGGTAGAAAACGGACCTGTCATTGGTTGAACAGTTGTAACCTGAGTCGTCATTGGCTGAAAGACCTGACCTTTAATGAGTAGGTGTACTTTAATGACATGCATTAAAGGTCTGCTACCAGGTATATAATTACTACATTTCGGCATGGTCGAGCATAAAGTCATTTAAATATGCGCTCCTTCATGTATGACTTGCATTGTCTAAAGTGCAGGCAGTAAGGCCGTAAAACAATACGAGAGGATTTCGGCCGGCACCGTGGATCGTGTCCCGGCATAGCTCAGTTGGAAAGAGCACTCAGAGCGCAGAGCTGAGAGGTCCCGGGTTCGATTCCCGGTGCCGGAACGAATTTTTCTCGAATTAAATGATGATTTTACACACCTTTAACAAGGTAACAGCATACATTCTATATTCTTGAAAACTTTACCGCGATTTTAAGTGACTTTTGACACAGTTATATAGCAAAATTATAAACAGCACGTTGATTTTCTTCCTGTACGAGCTGTTTCCCGGCTATAGTTGATTATTCAAATCTCTAAATATCGTTGATAGGAGGAAATGCATTTTACACTGCTCTGTCGAGATAGAAGAAAGCCAATGCTTATCTACAATACTTACATATAACACGCAGAGCAAGTCCCCTGCAATCGACTAGCATCATGTTTAGGTAGAGCATGAAAGTCGAGTAATATTATGAATAGTAAGAACTCGATCATATGGGAATGGGTATTTAAGATTTGTTAATCTTAATATATAAAATTGAATGTGGGTATGTAT